>NC_133368.1:27894681-27929395 GCF_049309525.1 Garra rufa | reverse complement strand
CTCAGCTGAACCCTGTCTCTAAGCACTGCTTTTCAGTCGCTATGATCAGATTCATACTAAAATGCATTAGTTTCCATTTCAAGCTGCCTTGAGGTGACTGGAGCTTGACATGCGGCTAGTGTTTGATTTATGGGCCTTGTGTCTGAATAAACATAGTGTCCGGTGTGTACGCGGACCAGACGTTTGATTATGCCTGCTGGACCCGTGTAGATGTTTTACAAGTAAATGCACTGAGTGAGTACCTGATCTGTTGGGAAAAGGAAGCTAGCTAGTTTTGAACTGTTATCTATTTTAAGAATATGAGCTTACAGACTCTCTTTTTTCTCAGGTAAAATTATGTGATGTTAAAATAGAGTTTTTCTTCAACCTTCTACACATCAGGTAAACACGAACTCTCAGACTATCACGATCGACTCTCTCCAACCCTTTTCAAATTAGTTTCAGAATGACTGATTGTTTTCTGCTTTTTCCTAAATACACCAAGTGATGTGCTGTCGCCTCCAGTCCTAATATGGTTCATATTTCTTATGCTTGATTGATGTAATTTCATATTGTTATTCTTGTAGTGATGACAAATCTTTTCTATTGACTTAAGAAGTTTGATTTACACAAGCCTGAATTTTCATTATTAAATAGGCCTCTTTTATAGTAGTTGCATAAGGCTATGTGTTGCCCATTGGCTGGCTGATACTTTTTGTTTAGTGTTAACATCCATTTATAATTTATGGTGGATTGTGTTTGTTTGGATAGCCTTTAACCTTTGGATGAAAGGTGTAAACAGAGACTATCTGTTGATACAAGATCAGTAGGGATGACAAATAGTGCTTATTGTCTTTTTGATGAGATAAGGTGAGCAGAGAGAGACTTTTTCACATCAAACCTTACATTTTTTTATGTCAAATAAATTATAAACTCACTGACACACTTCAATAATTAACACTACTGTTCAAAGGTTTGGTGTTTTATGTTTTTGAAAGAAGTCTTTTGTTTTCACTAAGGCTGCATTTATTTGATCAAAATAAACTAAACAGTAATATTTGACCCTGGACTACAAAACCAGTCTTAAGTAGCAGGTATATTTGTAGCAGTAGCCAAAAATACTTTGTATGGTTCAAAATTATCAATTTTTCTTTTATGCCAAAATCATTAGGATATTAAGTAAAGTTCATGTTCCATTAAGATATTTTTGTAAATTTCCTACTGTAAATATCTCAAAAATTATTTTTTGATTAGTAATATGGATTTCTAAGAACTTAATTTGGACTACTTTAAAGGCGATTTTCTCAATATTTAGATTTTTTTGCACCCTCAGATTGCAGATTTTCAAATATTCCATACATGCATCAATGGAAAGCTTATTTATTCAGCTTTCAGATGATGTATAAATCTCAGTTTCAAAAAATTTACCCTTATGACTGGTTTTGTGGTCCAGGGTGATCCACATGTGGTCCACATGATCCTTCAGAAATATGATGATTTTAATTTTTTTCTTCAGGATTCTTTTCTAACAAAATAAAGTTTAATAGAATGGAATTGAAATCATATTATGAACATTATAAAAACTTTACTGTCGCTTTTGATCAGTTTAATGCATCCTTGCTGTATATAAGTAATGGTTTATTTGATTATTATTGTAATCCTCACAATACACCATGAGAAAACCATTGCTACTTCCAGATATCCCTTAATATCACACAAAACTGATGACTGGTAAACTAATGAGCTAAAATGGACAGATACACATATTGTATTTATATGATGTGGCATATTCTTCCAGTTATATAACCATTTCTAAGCCTGAGACTAGTATAATACCTGGAAAATATCAAAACAATATATCTCACATATATCAAAACGCCAAGGCAAACAGGCAGGAAGGATTTTCCACCTCGGTGCAATCACACCTCTAATCCCTCAATCTTGAGGGCTATAACAGTGATATCATCAGTTGACAATCTTTTATTGACATACTCTCCCAAACGATTGCTTTCAGATGCTAGTTATGATGCTTTTGTCTAGAGCCATATTAACACTTAGGTTGAGTTTAATATTTATATAGATAGATAGTGTAGCTTACTAGTGAAAACAGAGAGGGAGAGAAATACATGCATATGATTGTGTTTATCTGCTTAAAGGGATAGTTCACCCAAAAATGAAAATTACCCCATGATTTACTCACCCTAGAGCCATCTTAGGTGTATATGACTTTTTTCTTTCAGACAAATACAATCAGAGTTATATTAAAAAATGTCTTGGCTCATCCAAGCTTTATAATGGCAGTGAATGGCTGTTGAGATTTTGAAGTAAAATAAAGTGCATCCATCTATTGTAAAAAGTGCTCCACATGGCTCCAGGAGATAAATAAAGGCCTTCTAAAGCAAATCAATGTGTTTGTGTAAGAGAAGTATTCTATAATATATACTCATCTGGAGATATAATATATAATATGGATATATAATGTTCTCACCAGGCTAGTCTTGCGAGAACCAAGTTTTGTTTACAGCAAAGGAAAATCAGTCTAATTTGGCTTATATTGAAATCCTCCAACATTTTTCTTTGCAAATACTCGTTTTGTACTTCTAATTTATGACTGTTGTTTTGTTTTGCTCTATCTACTGTGCTTCTGCATTCACTTCTCACCGAACGCCACTCACTGAACAAAAATTGTAGTTAGTAATGTAATCCATTACATTACACATTATAGTTGGACTAATTTTAGATTACTTTTAGATTACTTGTTTAGCACATTGCTTTAAATATCATTGTTATTTCCAACATAAAGTGCATTAAATATTAGATTACCTCAAGGTTTCCCAACCTGGGGTTTGTGAAGGCACTACAGAGGATGAGTGAGTTTAATGAAAAATGTTTTTAAAAGCAGTTCATTTAATGGGATACTTAATTATTAAAATATTTATTTTTTAATCTCAGGGGTACTTCAAGTAAATATATTAGGTGAGAGAGAGAAAAAAGTTTGTGAATTCACGAATTTGTGCATTTTAATGTGTTTGAAGAAAAAAAGCCATCTGAAGACAGAAATGCATGCTTAACCTACAGAGTGATCATTCAAATAAAATGTATGTGTTCATCAGTAGTTAATGCAATATAGAAACACTTTTTAAACCTGAAATGACTTGTAAATCCAATGGTCAAATGCAGTGTTGCCACCAGACAGGTCTTTGTGTGAATGTCCACAAAACTGGAAGACTTTCTGAATGTATAAGCAGTAGGCTATTTTAGAAAGGATCACTGAAAAGATAAAAAAGAGGATTTAGGGAGAATCAATAAATTATAAATAATTTATTGCTATTTTGTAAATAAAATGTAAGTATGTAATCTTTAAAAAAAAATAACTAGTCTGATTACAAGTTTTTTTTAAATGTCATTTAATCTAATTACAAGTACTTAATTTTTGGAATCTGATTACATAATCCATAAAACATATAATCAGTTACCACCCAGCTCTGTGGAAGTTATACAGTTTATAAAGTTTTAAATATGGATATATTTCTTACACAAATGCATCAATTCACTTCAGAAGGCCTTTATTAAAGGGGTCATCGGATGCCCATTTTCCAAGTTCATATGAATCTTTAGGGTCTTAATAAAAAGTCTGTAATATACTTTGGTTAAAAATTCTCAATAGTGTAAAAAAAACCACCCTTTTACCTTGTCTCTGCAAAATATTAGCTCATTTTATTGCATGGGCCCTTTAAATGCAAATGAGCTCTGCTCGCCCCAACCCTCTCTGCTGTGGGATTACGAGGTGTAATGTTTACTTTAGCCACATTTAGCCACGTTTAGCTGCGTTTATCGGTGAAACTTGCCAACAAGCACATTATTAAGGCCATTTGCAAAGATGCATAAAAAACCCTTATACTCACTTCTGCTGTGGGTGAAGCTGCATCACGAATGATTCACACAAACATAGACGCATATGTAGATTGGGATCGGCGCTTTCCTTTTAAAACCAAAAATAACGTTAAATCTATGCATCTTCAGCGGCTCAGATGTCAGGAGTAAATGACTACTGCTTTGTTCATTATTACATCCAACAACAGAACACCTCAATCGCTCAATTAGAGTCTTCCTCTGCACCTGAGTCGACACAATGGCGATCCTATCCGGACTGTTTCAGCTCAGTGAGGTTGGGTCTAAGGTAAGACACTCATGTCAATTAACTTTGTGCCGTCACAATGACAAGAAGCTGAGAATGACCTGATTTTTAAAATGGGAATATTACTTTTAAAGATTAAAAAGTACCACTGGGTGGATTTTTATCATTGTAGTGTGGTTGTGTACACAAACTACCAACACACATTAATGTTCAAACATGTAAAAGTAAAAGTTAGTTTTGCATCCGATGACCCCTTTAACCCCCTGGAGCGCTTTATATGATGGATGTATGCACTTTTGTGGGCTTCAAAATCTTAACACCAATTTACTGCCATTATATACTGTACCTTGGAAGACCCAGGACATTTTTCACACTCCATTTCTTTTCGCCTTTAAGAATAACGTCATATACACCTAGGATGGCTTGAGGGTGAATAAACCATGGGGCAATTTTAATTTTTGGGCGAGCTACCCCTTTAATGCATATATGAAATTATTTTCCAAATTATTGTATGTACCTTCAGTGGCCTGCATGACGCAAACATGCTACCTTTACATTAAAAATGCAGAGAAAGCTTAGTGCGTGTTCATACACACATACATGCTGAAATGAAGACTTCTCCCACACAATCCTTTCTCTATTTTCCTTTCATCTCCCATCACATCCTTAACGTCCTGCCAAGCCTTGTCATTTCCATACTGGCTTCCTGTCAACATGTGTCATTCTTAGTCTTCCCCCACCATGCCATCTGCCAGACATAGTTCCCCATCCTAAGCGAAACTGGCGCCTGTTGAAAAAAGACGTCCTGAACATTTCCTGTCATGCTGGCCAGCCTGTGAGTCTCCATACTAGCCTTAAAGAATATGTATCGCCCCTCAACAAGACAAAGATTTGTAGCTATTTCCTGTTGCACCTGCACTTGAATGCTACACATTTTTTATGTCCTAGATTAACGTTAGTAACCTATTTGTTCACTTCTGACTAACCACATAGCAACACCCCGGCGAACACCCCAGCATTGTATTGGCATGTTTTGTGAAGCAAGGAACTGTGGAATATGTAAAAATCCAGTTCATTCACACAAAAGAGCTCTGTGCATGGCTAATGCGAAGTTAGATTGAAGAAAAAGAGATTATCCTCTTTGAAGTGCATTTCAACTTCTACTGCTCTCTGTAGACACGATCAGGCCTTGTTAGAGCAAGAAGGCGGCAAACAAAAGGGATGATGGAAGATAATGTTTTGGCACCGCATGTTTTCTTCAGGCAGTCACAGCGTTTGTGTCTTAAATATATCTTTTGGTTTTCCCTTATTCATTTCTTGTTTTATTATAGCTCTCTCATCTGCTGTGTCCCAGATGAGAGAGGACACATTTGAAACGGTTTCCACTCTCATTAAATCACGTAACAATCCAGATTTTTTGGCTTAATTACATTGTGTGTGTAATGAAGTGAATGCTTCAAGGTCTTTGTGTGCCATACTGAAGTGTTCTCCTGCTTATTCGTGAGGAGTTTTGTCTGTCTGTCTCCCTCTCAAGAGTCCTCTTTTGCTTTTCACACTCTCCCTCTCTCAAACACTTTTCAGTTCGCTCTCACACACCCTCGCACAGCTCGACTTGGCGCTCTTCCAGAAATGAGCACTCTCTATCCATCCTTTGCTGCGTTTAGACGTCTGCTCACAAACTGTCATCTTGTCTTTTAAGGGCCTGATGTTTTAACATCAATTGCTTAATCACTTTTTTTTATTATCACATATTCAGGCTAACAAGAACAAAATGGGTAATACTTTACAATAAGGTTCCATTTGTGAACATTATTTAACTACATTAGTTAACCTGAACAGTACTTTTACAGCATTTTTGATTTTGGATAAATTTTAACATTTATTAAAGGGATAGTTCACCCCAAAATGAAAAATGTTTATCTGCTTACCCCCTGGGCATCCAAGATGTACAGTTACAATCAAAATTATTCAACCCCCTTGACCTGCAAGACATTTTGCTGCAGAGAATAACATTTTGTGAAAACAATTTAACAAAGGCATCAGTAAACTATTAAAGAAAGTTTATTAATACACATTTGAGTAATTCTGAGAACGTAAGTTGATGAATAATGAAAAAAAAAAAATCAAATTAGCTCTAAACATTTATGTTCAAAATTATTCAACCCCTGAAAGTAAATTTGTGACCCTGGACCACAAAACCAGTCTTAAGTCGCTTGGGGAATATTTGTAGCAATAGCCAAAAATACATTGTATGGGTCAAAATTATTGATTTTTCTTTTACGCCAAAAATCATTAGGAAATTAAGTAAAGATCATGTTCCATGAAGATTTTTTGTAAAATTCCTACTATAAATATATCAATATGTAATTTTTGATTAGTAATATGCATTGTTAAGAACTTAATTCGGAGAACTTTAAAGGTGATTTTCTCAATATTTTGATTTTTTTGCATCCTCAGATTCCAGATTTTCAAATAGTTGTATCTCGGCCAAATATTGTCCTATCCTAACAAACAATACATCAATAGAAAGCTTATTTATGTATACATCTCAGTTTTGTAAAATTTAACCTTATGACTGGTTTTGTGGTCCAGGGTCACATTTGGTGTAGAATATTTTATTCTTTAAAACCACCAATAAACACTGCCTGGAAGTGCTTAGATGCTTCAGTCACCTTTCTGCTGCAATCTTGGGCCATTCCTCACCTGAAAAAGCTTTCAGATCACTGATAATCTTTGGTTTTTACTTTGCCACTGCTTGCTTCAAATTCAACCATGTATTTTCAATGAGAATTAAATGTGCAAACTGAACAGGCCACTTAAAAACATTCTATGACTGATTCCTAAACCAAGCGTAAGTAGATTTGAATGTATACTTTGGGATGATTGTCCAGCAGGAAAGTCCATTGATTATTAGCTTCAGACTTTGCATAAAAGGCATCACAATGTTTGCCAAAATGGTCTGATACTTTAATAAATCAGTGATATCCTTTGTGTGGTCATGTTTTCCACTTCCTGCTACAGTAAAACAATCCCATAACAGGACTGGCCCACCTCCATGTTTGACGATGGAGATGGTGTTCTTCTGCTTATAAGCTTGGTCTTTTTTGCACCAGATGTACCTCTGATCCATACATCCAAAAAGTTCCAGTTTGGACACATCACTCCATAAAACATTCTTCCAGAACTCCACAGGTCTATCCAAATGAATTTTGGCAGCCTTTTTGTTCTTCTTGGTCAAGAGTGGTATTCAGCAAGATTCCTCAGCATGAAGACCATACTTGTCTAGTGTTTATCTTTTTCACAGTATTGAAATATTTTTCCTCCTTTCGTTGGGTCATCTTGCAAGTCTTTGGCTGTACATTGCAAGTTTTTCTCAGTTGATCTGATCAAACATTTTATGTTATTGTGCTTTTTTGTTCAACAGCCTCAAAGGTTTTCTGGTTCAACACACTTTAATCTAACGAATACGGCTGCCAGCTGTGTCTCTAGGGACTTGTAATGTCTTAGATATCTTCATGTAGTTTTAGACTTTCTAATAGAGCAAACTATTTCTTCTCTATTGATTTTGTGTGAGCTTTGATGACTTTACAATATTTGCTACTCACCTTCAGCACATGAATAGGCCAAGAGTATACTATGTGTTACACCCCAAGCTAATCTGTGAATCCTTAATTCATCTTTTGAACACAAATGAAAATATTTTTGATAAAATCCAAGAGGTTTCTGAACCTCAATAGACAGCAAAAAAACTAAATAATGACTTTTTTCAACAATTTCTTCTCTTTCATGTCAGTCTTCGCTTCGCGTTGTGATAATCTTGTGAACTCGTGTCCAAGACTGACACGAAAGAGAAGAAATTGTTGAAAAATAAAGTTGTTATTTTTGTTTTGTTTGCACACAAAAAGTATTCTCGTAGCTTCATAACATTATGGTTGAACCACTGATGTCACATGGACTATTTTAATGATGTCCTTACTACCTTTCTGGGCCTTTAACCAGGTAGTTGCATTGCTGTCTATGGTCAGAAAGCTATTAAATATCTTAATTTGTGTTTTGATGATGAAAGGTCTTATGGGTTTGGAACGATATGAGGGTGAGTAATTAATGACAGAATTTTCATTTTTGGGTGAACTAGCCATTTAACAGCAATCAGTATGATGACAAACAATGTAAAAATGCTTATTGGTAGTTAATTTTAGCTAATGCATTATCTAACATTAACAAATGAGATCTATCTATAAAGTGTTACCAATTATAATTATAAGTAACAAATACAAATGATAGTTATTAAAAAAATAATCACTAGCTTAAAACTTTATATTTCTATGTTTGAATCATCCTGTAACATCTGTATGCTTAAAGGGGTTATCGGATGCAAAAATAACTTTTACATGTTGTTTGAACATTAATGTGTGTTGGCAGTTTATGTACACAACCATCCCACACTGATAAAAATCCACCCATTGGTATTTTTTAATCTTTAAAAGTAATATCCCCTTTTCAAAATCAGGTCATTCTCAGATACTTGTCATTGTGACAGCGCACCGACAGAGGCTGCTCCCATGATAGTTGATTGACATGAGCGCCTTGACCCACCCTCACCGAGCTGAAACAGTCCGACTCTGACCCCCATTGTGTCGATCGTGCAGGGGAAGACAAGAATGTCTTCAGTTGAGCGATTGAGGTGTTCTGTTGTTGGATGTAATAATGAACATAGCAGTCATCATTTACTCCTAACATCTGAGCCACTGAAGACGCAGAGGATTAACGTTACTTTCGTTTTTAAAAGGAAAGTGCAGATTCCGATCTACATATGCGTCTATGTTGTGCAAATTGTTCCTGATGCAGCTTTACCCACAGCAGAAGTGAGTATAAGGTTTTTTTTATGCATCTTTGCAAATGGCCTTTCTTAATAATGTGCTTGTTGGCAAGTTTCGCGGCTAAAGTCACGTCTTATCATCCCATGCAGAAAGGGGCGGGGTGAGCAGAGCTCATTTGCATTTAAAGGAGCAGACAATAAAATGAGTTGACATTTTGCAGAGCTAATTTTGACAAGGTAAAAGGGTGTTTTCTTACAATACTATTGATCATTTTTAACCAAAGTATATTATAGACTTTTCATTATAACCCTAAAGAATCATATGGCATCCGATGACCCCTTTAAGAACTATCAATGCTTCCATACAAATGTGTGGTCTTCTCCATCATTTGAGCATAATTTTATGACCAGTAAGTGTAAGTATGTGTAAACAAACATCTCCCTGCTGAAAATAAACAATAAACACTATCACAAAATGTGTAATGGCTTTACTGGTCATGATGGGAATTGCACTGGATTTAATGGAAACTGTAATGGACACTGTAGGTGTCTACTGGTAATTGGTCACCTTCTATTGGTGGCTTTTA
This sequence comes from Garra rufa, assembly GCF_049309525.1. Lineage (NCBI taxonomy): Eukaryota > Metazoa > Chordata > Actinopteri > Cypriniformes > Cyprinidae > Garra > Garra rufa. The sequence goes on along the minus strand of NC_133368.1, from coordinate 27,919,872 downwards.
ATCAAGAAATTAAAAAAAAAAGTTAACACAGAGAATTTTGAGAATTCACGGTTATTCACCGTCAATTTTACATTATTTTTCCACTTCTGAAAATGGTATACTACTGTAAAATTACATGCAATGTCCAGTACAGTTTTTCACCATATGTAGTAGGGGAACTTAACCGTTAACCATTTAACAGGTTTTTACCTAATTGCTATATTTGATTTAGAAAGCGGCCGTGTTTAGGCTGAAAAATAGTGATGATGACTTAATTTAAATGCTCAAATGTTCTATTTAGCATCTGGTTAAACTCAATTGCAGGTGGTTAATGAAAAAGACTAAGGTCAACAATTTAGTGAATTGCCACTGAATGTTGTTTCCACTGGCTAGGCTAATGACATTTATGAATAATAGATGGTCTTTACTGTCCTATTGCTTTAAGGATGACAGAATTGAGTTCATTTGTATGAAATTATTAGTCACTCTGATGATTAATGTTCTGTTCTCTCTCACACACAACCCTTACTTACACGCTCATCCTTTAACACCATGGTTTTATTCTCTTCTCACATTTGCTCACTCACTAACTCACAGACTGTGCTCTCTCTCTCTCTCTCTCTCTCTCTCTCTGTGTCATGTGGGTGTGCTTCTTTTTATGTCTGTTGTATCAGTGCAGCTCTCTCTCTCTCTCTCACTCACTCTCTAGGCTATAATCAGCAGTGTGTGGGGGCCGTCCCCATAGTTCTCCCAGGGCTCTAGGGGCCAGTGACAGAGCTTTGTGTTTTAGAAAGAAAGAGAAGGAACGAGAGAGAGACCTGGGCATTCAGCTTGGTAATTATGTTGCCAAAGTGCCACGCAACTTGCTGTGGTACAGCACTAATAAATTGCCTGCTGTCTGCATTTTGCTTTTTTCCACGCTCTGTTTTTAGAAAGAGACGAGGTGGAAAAATGGCAGAACAACAAGTTGTCTATGTCTCTATGTCTTTTTTGTTTTCTGCTGTTGTGGCCTATCAGTCTTTCGGTATCACAGAAATGCAAAAACATATATAGAAGTCCATCTCACCTGCCTAAACTATCAGATTTGGCAAGACAACACAGACTTCATTCATGTATCTCACCAGTGGCACGAAAGATTTCTTCAAAAACACTGTGATTCTCACTGTGAGTCAATCTTGGGCCTGGAGGCAAAAACTACAATGGCCCTGAAGGGAACAACACATGAACACAATGGGATTTTGGTTTAAAAACAAACACAACAACAACAGCTTTCTTTTGTTGTTTTTTTAGGATTGCTTTCTGAAATGTGCTGAAAATAAAGCAGATTATTTAAACATTTCTTGAAAGAAGCCTCTTGTGCTCACCAAGGCCACATTTATTTGATTAAAAATAAAATACTGTGAAATATTATTACAAATAAATATTTTAAAAATATATATTTATTCCTGTGATGGCAAAGCTAGAACTTCAGGAGTTTCAAAGAACAGAATTTATTTGAATATATATTTGAAAATAACTTTTTGTAACATTATAAATGTCAAATTAAAACTATTTACCCTACCAGTCAAAAGTTTTTGAACAGTAAGATTTTTAAAGTGTTTCAAAGAAACACTTATTATTATTTTAAAGAAGTTTATTTGATCCAAAGTACAGCAAAAACAGTAACATTTTTGCTATTTAAAATAGCTATTTTCTATTTGAATATGTTTTAAAATGTATTCATGTGATCTCAAAGATGAATTCTTAGCATCATTACTCCAGTCACATGATCCTTCAAAAATCATTCTAATATTCTGATTTGCTGCTCAAAAAATATTTATTATTATTATTATGTTGAAAACATTAACCAGAAAATAATTTTCAGTTCAGAAGAACACCATTTATCTGAAATAGAAATATTTTGTAACAGGATTTCAAAAGATAAAAAAAAAAATGATAGCGACTCAAAGATTTTTAATAGTATAGTGTATAATGTTTGGATCTTTCTATTTATCAAAAAATCCTGAAAAAAGTACTCAACTGTTTTAAATATTAATAAATAATAATAAAAAGTGTTTTTTGAACAGAAAATCAGCATATTATAATGATTTCTGAAGGATTGTGTAACACTGAAGACTGTAGTAATGATGCTGAAAATGCAGGAATAAATTAAATTTTAAAATATATTCAAATAGAGAACAGTTATTTTAAATAGTAAAAATATTAAAAAATAATTTACTGTTTTTGCTGTACTTTGGATTAAATAAATGCAGGCTTGGTGAGCAGAAGAGACATCTTTAAAAACATTAAAAATCTTCCTGTTCAAAAACTTTTGACTAGTAGTGTATATAGCACTTTTTCCAGTACACATTATTTCAAAGCAGCTTTGCAGAATATATTTTTTGTAATCATGTATGTGGTAGTATTGAGCTATTGATATATATGCAAAGCCTTCCATATATGTGGATTATGTGTATGTGTCTGTATGTAGACATATAAGCTGGATCTTTCAGAGAGGTTTTTGTTAACACACACTCATGTGTTATTTATATAATGAATAACATATTACAGACTACACAAAAATAATAGGGTTAGCAAATTATATGCCCTGTCCTCCAGCTAGTGATAGGTAGAAACCGTTCTGGCTGAAAAACATAGCCGCTGTTGAATACTTCATGCAAATTCATGGAGGCGGGAAAAACAACATTTACGAATAAATGCTTATGAAAAATAATATACCTCATATTGGTCTAGAATGAGTGCAATATGTGTGTGTGTGTAAACATTTGGAGTAATTCAGTACACTAAAATGTGATATTCTCCCATGTCGGGCATGCAAATGTCAACATTGCCATGGATTGTAATCATCCTGATCTGTAATTTGCACCTCTTCATCCATCCATTCATACTCAAGGTAGAGTGGAGTATTCACCTGTGTGTACTAATTATGCCAAATCCACATGCAAAGTGCCATTTATATCCACTTACTAACCTATTATAGTCTATATGTGCTCACTGCTGAGTGTGAGTATGTCTGTGTGTGCCATTTACAGTATGTCTGAGCTCCTGAATGTCCCCATAAGGATAGTAAAACCTAAAATCAGCTACAGTACAGTGTGGAGAGCAGCCAACAGTCCACATGAGAAAAACAGATTAATAAACATAGTCAATATTGTCTTAATGAAAATGTACAGTATAATTGCAGAAAGGTTTCTATGGGGCTTAAGGGATGTAAGATTTAATTGCCTCAATATCAAAAACATATCTGTCAATGGAAAGTTTCCACCAAGATATCAAGCTTGTGTGTGCATACTACGTTTAAGTTAAGCAAGACTGATCTTCTCCAGCAAATGAGATTGACTTCAGATCTTTGCAAGTGCTGTCTATTAGGGCCTGTGCCCTAAAAATACATTTTTACATAATTACATTAATGTTTTTATAATAAATGTAAAATAACTGTTTTCTATTTGAATATATTTTAAAATGTAATTTATTCCATAATTTCAATGCTAAATTTTTATCATAATTTCTCCAGTAGTGTGATCCTTCAGAAATCATTCTAATATTCTGATTTGCTGCTAAAAAAGCATGTATTATTATGATGTTGAAAACAGCCGAGTATAATTTTTTCAGGTTTCTTTGAGAAGAACAGCATTTATCTGAAATAGAAATCATTTGTAACATTATTAATGTCTTTATCATCACTTTTGATCAATTTAAAGCATCCTTGCTAAATAAAAGTATTAATTTCTATAATTTCTTTCCTAAAAAAACAAAAAACAAAAAAGTATACTGACTCTAAGCTTTTGAATTGTATAGTGTATAATGTGCAAAAGCTTTTTATTTCAGATAAATTGTGATTTTTGGATCTTTCTATTCATCTATTCAAATGTTTCTTGAACAGCAATTAGAATACTTAGAGTAATAGCATATTAGAATAATTTCTTAAGGATCATGTGACACTAAAGACTGGAGTAATGATGCTGTTTTGATCAAAAGGAATGAATTACATTTTTAAATATATTCAAATAGAAAGCATGTATTTTAAATAGTAAAAATACTTCAAAACATTACTGCTTTTGCTGTATTTGAATATGAATTTGAATTTGAATTAAATGCAGGATTGGGGAGCAGAAGAGAGTTCTTTAAAATCATTAAAAATCTTACTGTTTAAAAACTTTTGACTGGTAGTGTATTTCTAAATTGACTTTTGATATAGGCAATAAATATGACTGAACATTTCCTTGTGAGATTTGCATCAACTAGTGGGTGACAAGATAGTCACTTGCAGTTTTAACATGGTAAATGGTATCCTAGTCCAAACATAACTCACTAGAAATCTCACTGCTGACATACCCACTGCTGCTTGTACATGCATTGTGCAACATCATGAAGGTCTGGTGTCAATTAGACGTGTGTGCTAATGGGAGCAGGTGTAAAAGTTCTGGGAGCTCATAGTCACACTTGTAAACAGTAGCAGCACATGAGTAGTGGTAATCAGCTGTGATCTGAGTGCCAGCTGTTCCTTCAAGTTGCTGTCTGACTGAGCAGATCTATTTAGGATCTCTACTTGCCAACTTGTGAGACCGGGAACGACCTTTTTGGACAGACCAGCACAGCTGTCAAAACTATTCATTAGGGTTTCAAAGGGGAACTAGAAATACTTTTCATTTACAGTTTACACTGTGAAAAGAAAAGGCTTTGGATTTCACTGGTGGCAGTTACAATGGCAGGTGCTTTGTGTTATACTAAATCCGTATTCTCTCTTTCTTTTTACTGTCAGTTAAGTCTATACATATAGGAATGTGACAGGTAATTATAGAGAAACCTGTCCTTTGCTCTGCCAGAAATATTCCACAGCTCAGAGGGCAATGTGAGAGGACAAACGCGTGTCCTTCAACAACAACTCAACAAGCCAACCTTCCCAAAATATGTAGGTTTCTCTAAAATTAACACATAACTCAATGTGGCCAGTTGCATTTCTAACTCAACCCAAGCTGCAGATCATGAGACCACCACAAAACACCATTTACTGTGAATATGACCCTGGACTACAAAACCAGTATTTGTAGCAATAGCCAAAAATACACTATATGGGTCAAAATTATCGATTTTTCTTTTATGCCAAAAATCATTAGGATATTACGTGAAAATCATGTTCCATGAAGATATTTTGTAAATTTCCTACTGTAAATATATCAAAACTTAATTTTTGATTAATAATATGCATTGCTAAGAACTTCATTTGGACAACTTTAAAGGCGATTTTCTTAATATTTAGATTTTTTTGCACCCTCACATTCCAGATTTTAAAATAGTTGTATCTTGGCCAAATATTGTTCTATCCTAACAAACCATACATCATACACTCTTAAAAATAAAGGTTCTTCAAGCGATGCCATAGAAGAACCATTTTTGGTTACACAACGAACCGTAAAGTCAAAGATTCTTTAAAGAACCATTTCTTGCTTACCTTTTTATAATCTGAAGATTATTTGCCACAAAGAACCAGAAATGAAACAGAAAGGTTCTTCAGATGTTAAAGGTTCTTTATGGAACCATTTCACTTTTTTCGTGATGTGACTTCCTAAAAATAGCCAGTTTGTAATAAATTAAACTTTTTTAAGAAAATGTAACCCCTATGTACGTGCTTGATTTCTCTTCAGACATGAAGAACAGCAGTCTAACAGCAGAAGTTAGAAGCCATCTATTTATAATTACTATAGATTTCTGTATTTAATAAAGTCACACAAGCAGAAATGAATCAGAATGGGATATTTTGGCTTGTGCTGTGAATGTAGCAGTAAGAAAGAAAATCTCAGCTTGTTCCAGGTTTGTCTTCCAGAATGCCAAATTCAAAGCCTTTGCAAAGTTTATAAAGGAAAGGAACACTAGCTGAAACACATAGAATTGAATGCCAATGTTCCCACTCTTGCAATAGAAACTATGGAGTTAGACAAGTCATTGCAAATGAGCATTGTCTTGAAAAAGCCTGTTAATTACATCTATGAAAACCACAAATGAAGCCTGAATGAAAAGTCTAACTCTATAGGTCAATGCACAATGACGACAGGTGTCTGGCAACACCTGAATGTGTCTAAAAATCTGCAATCACCGAGTTTAGTGCATGCCTGTTGAAGACATACAGTTAAAACCTGTAATATTCTCTGGCAGAATGCCTAAGATTTCTGTTTTATGACTTAGCTGCTTGTGGAAGGCTTCACATAAGCATTACACTTGGCTTAACGAACAGTAATGGGAAATCATTAACCTTTATGAAAGCAGGCAATTACTATTAAGCATATTTATTCATTTAGCCTTTGCTCTTGCAGTGCTCTTGTAGAGATTGCAGGTACTATATTTTATTCGTCTTCTTATAAAAGGGCTTGAATTTTAGTTCCAAAAGGACTTCATCAAAGTCTTCATGACTGACACACTGCTTTATTCTTTTCTTAGTTCTTTTGACAGTACATCACTCACTGCATCTCAATTCTGCTCTAGATTCAGGAGAGCTTTAGTATGTGTTTTTCGTATGTGGAGGTTGTATAGACTTTAGGTCTCCTGCTGCTTCATTTAGCTCAACCAGACTCTAAGATGTCATAATCAATCAAACATCCCTCGTCTTCCTACAACCTTCTAGTTTTTCAAGTCTGTCTTTTCCTCTGCTCACATTCTTAAATTATGCGCCTATTTTGAGTGGAAGCAGAAACATGCTGTTTTCGTGCATGACTCTTTAAATGCAAATAACTGCTGCTCCCTGCCCCCTTGTCCAGAATTGGACCGTGCCTTTACAGCTTGTAACGCAGATACTCTGCCTAAAAACATTTGTTTGGTTTTGATTATCATATCTATTGTGCTGAAATCATGCATTTTAAACCATTTTAGTGTAAACTACTGATATAGGGTTTTCTGAGTGTACACATCTGAAGCACATGCACAGAAAGCAGCTGTCATACGGTGTGTGAGTACTAAACTAAGTTTTCAAATGAATCCATGTTTTCAATCAAATCAGAATGATTCAATGACTCACTCATAAAGATTTAGCTCTATTTAAAATTGCATACTTTCTGATTAGGTACTTTTTTGAATAAGTACTTACTTTGTAACTATTTAAAATTCTTTAGGTCCCACAAATTATTTGGTTTTTCAGCATTTTTTAAGAACCAGGGGTGTAAACTTTTGAACAGAATGAAGATGTGTACATTTTTTCTTATTTTGCCTAAATATATATATTTTTTTGCATTTAGTACTGCCCTTTAGAAGCTACAGAAGATACTTACATGTTTTCCAGAAGGCAAAATAAGTTAAAATTACCCTGATCTTCAAATTCAAAAAGTTTTCACCCCCCAGCTCTTAATGCATCATGTCTCCTTCTGAAGCATCAGTGAGCGTTTGAACCTTCTGTAATAGTTGCATATGAATCCCTTAGTTGTCCTTAGTGTAAAAAGATGGATCTCAAAACCATACAGTCATTGTTGGAAAGAGTTCAAATGCACAAAAATGCTGAAAAACCAAAGAATTTGTGGGACTGAAGGATTTTTCTGAAGAACAGCGGGCATTTTAACAAGGGACTAAAAACTATCACTAAACAACAAAAAAAAAAAAAACAGCTGTGATTCATTCAGGTAACAACACATTAGGAATCAAGTGAATGTACACTTTTGAATGGGGTCGTTTTTATAAATTAAACTATTATTTTCTCTTGTGGACTATAAACCGTGGCCTCGTAGGATAGTAAATTGTCCACTAGATGCCCACTTCAGAATCTCATTGGTTGTAGTAGGACATCTGGCTTTGTGCATACTGTTGTATGAATACTATAAATTCATAACATATGCGTACACACATGAATTTGTTCTAAATGAGCAACCGCATACCCAAGGTTAGTCATTTACATAAAACATAGCCAGACCATCTTCATTTAAGGGCTTCCTGCACAATCTTTCCTGTAGACCCTTTTGTCATTATCAGCAAACATATGACCTCTGAGAGCATGTGCAGCCAGATCCATAAGCAATGCCAAGTGTGCTATCGTTAAAACCAGTTCAAACACAATAAACACATTATATATGGAGACTCAGATTACAGACTTCTCATTAGCCAGCTGTACATACTCATATGAGAATCTCTGTGAAGAGGAACCTTGCAGCTTGAACTACAATGCCGTTTTTCTTAATATTTCACTGAATATGATGAACTATAAGATGAAATATTTATGTGTATTAAATTCAGTCTTTCACACAATAATAAGGCTACCTAGAGTATGTGATTTTTGTGTTCATGTGGTTTCAGTACTTCCAATTTTTTTGTTAACCATAAATTTAGACTACCTGATCTCATGCCGAAAACGTACCCTTGGAAACTACTTTGCAAGACGCGAAATACATACCAATAAGTACAAATCACTGCAGTTTCCAACAGAAATTAACACTAAAGCCGGTAAAACAGCGAGCACTTGTAATTGTTTTCTACACAGTTATGATTACAGCTCCATATGTTCTGCTTTCCAGACGTAACAAGCTTGCTTGGTAACTCAGATGGCACAGAATTTGACTAAATTGGAAAAAATTATAAATTTTGCAAAGGCTTTGAATTTGGCATTCTGGAAGACAAACCTGGAACAAAACTCACAATAAAAGAGCTGAAATAAAAAACAAGCTAAAACGGCATGCTTGCGATTGCGTTTTTACATCACATTCACTTTTGTTCATACTATTCAGTAGGTTGAGTTGTAATGCAGATGGTACGTTATTTTAAAACGTCACAGACCTACAAAACAAACGTCACATAAAACGTACTATATGTATGTTCATCTGTTCCAGGGGAAAAAAAACGAACACTCTTTTAGCACCACTCAGTGGACATTTCACATCGAATATATGTCACGAAACATACATGGTGGTACATTTTCCACAGGTACGTTTTCGTCATGAGATCAGTTTGAGACCCATTGTTTTGGATGTTTTAGTGGCAAGTTAGTTTATTCCAGCTCAGTTAAATCCAGTTCCAATCTGAACTGGAGGTCTGGCTACCATGACTTTGTGCTCTGTACCTGATTCACTAACTAACACAAGACACCGACTCACACACACACACCACACTCCACCATGAAACAGTTCATTATTTATGGGAAGTCGCTATTGGAAGTCTTGTTATTTTATTCATCAAGGTCCCTGTGGTTCTTTTGCCCTGTAGCAAGATGTCTGCTTAGCAGAAGCTGTTTATATGAAGCATTTCCAAGATCTGAGATCTCCTCTTGCTTATCTGTTCTGAGTTCTCTTGTACTGAAGTATCCAGAAATACTCATGGAATTTTATTCTTCAGGCATTGCAGTTCAACTAATGCAAATTTAAATTGCTCTATATCTTAATTACGTATTCATTCTCATTCATAGCATTAGAAAATGAAGTCTGCTCAAGCATTACATTATTTCAAGGCACCAAGAATGAAAAAATAGTCCCTAATATTCCTCTATCATCAGTTTGACATAAATAAAACAAGTTAGTGGTGAATACTGATTTGGTACATTACTGCTGTTCATAGAACGTTGTTTTTTAATGAAACTTGCTTTAAAAGCATTGCAATAGTGCATTATCAGTGTGATTTCAAAATATACATTTTATTTACTGCGTTCCCTGGAAAATGAACCCAAGACTTTATAATTCTGGCACTACGCATGTTACATGAGCTCATTATTGAAAAATATGCGCACACATACTGTACTGTTTACAAAATGTAAACCCTGAATGCACTGTAAGTCAGTTTATATAAAAGTGTCTGTCAAATTCATAAGAAGCAGTTCACTTAGATCCTGTGGAATACTTTCCATTCTACCCATTTTACTGTTTTTGCAACTTGTCATACAGATGAATGCAACTTTCATCATGTTAGGGTCTGGGACTCCCCAGTCTAGTTGGCTATTCAAAAGCAAAAATTTATATAATCTTGTTATTACCTGAAATAACATTTTTGAAAAAGTTGCTTGATGCCTAAGCATAGCCCTCAGGCCAAGTGCAAGAGCAAAGTACAAACCATCAGTTGGATACACGCTAGGCTAGCTTTTGAGTTGTGTTGATAAAGTAAAGCTTTTCATCTAAAATTCAGAGGGAATTAAGTGTATTCTGTAAAATTAATAAAGTCTACGAGGGAGAATAAGCCACAGGCAAGGTAACGGAGATAAAGAAGTCATTAAAATCAGTCAATATGAAGCCATACAGAGCAAGCAGCAGTATCTGCTAGCTGTTATGCTAATGCCTCTGTAATGAGCAACTAGCGTGTTATGTTGTCAGCTTAACTCTTATTCTGTTGTTTATGGGAATAGCTGCAATGTTTCGGTTACACTTTATTTTGTTCCTACAGCACAAAGCTGACAGAGTGTGAAGGGTGCAGTTTCTTGCCAGTTAGAGGAATATGTGTGTGCTGAGAAACAAGAAAAAATATTAGCACTTACAACCTCAAGGACCTGCTTACAACTATAGAAGCCTGTTTCTACCACTGAATAAAAAATGTAAAAATGTTAATGTGACTTTTTATCTTATAATACTGACATTTTTTTTCTCAGAACTGCATGATACAAATGCACAATTCTGAGTTTTTATAATATAATTGCGTAATATAAATTCACAATTGTGAGAAATAAACTGGGATTGGAAGCCCGCTCTGCGGTTTCTTCCCCCCGGGGAGAGGGCACAGTGCTTCTCTTGTCTTCCTCCGAGGAGGTGGATTTAGAGGGCGCCGATGAGGAATCAACCCCTCAATCTCCCTAGTATGAGGAGCTATTAGAGGTGGTCACTCGTGCTGTCGCCACACTCAATCTTGAGTGGCCAGCCGAGAGACAGGCCGAACTGCAGAGAAGTAAGCTGGATGAACGCTTTCTGCAGTCTCGGCCGCCACCTCTTTGCCGGAGCCTTCCATTTTTCCCCAAACCTCCACACTGAGGTGTTGAGGTCGTGGGGAAAACCCTACTCTTCGCGGCACTACAGCCCGTCCGCTGCCCACTATGCTAACGTGGCGGGGCTGTCTGAGCACGCATACAAGGCGATGCCCCGGGTGGAACAGACGCTTGCGAGCTATCTGTCCCCCGATGCGGCATCGTCCTTGAAGGCTTCGACCTTGCCCTCCAGAGCTCTAAAAACCACCTCAGCTCTGGTGGGCAAGGGGTATGCGGCAGCGGGTCAGGCTGGTGCGTGTCTGCACATCATGGGGGTGTTGCAGGCGTACCAAGCCGACCTGCCGAAGGAGCTGGATGAAGGCGAGGGGGCTCCGGAGAGACACCTTTGGTTGACCCTGTCCAGCATTAAAGAGAAGGACAGGGTCTTCCTTATGGACACCCCGCTCGTGCCTTCGGGTTAGTTCGGCGACACTGTTGATTCAGTCGTTGACAGACACCAGGAGGCACTACGTCAAGCGGCGGCATTTCAGCGGTTCCTCCCTTGCCGTGCTCCGGCTCAGGGGGCTACTGAGCGTCAGCAGCCCTCCCCGCATACCAGCTCCTCGGCTAGTGAGGACAGCCACCTCTGGGGAAGAGCGGTTAACACCTTATTAAATGGTGCCCGTCTCTCCTCAGTGTCCTCAGGGGTCCCCAGCATGCATATCTCTCAGTCACCGCCCGACATCGTAGTGGTACCAGGAGGCTCGCGACCTCCACAGAGGTCCCTCGAACATCTAACTGGGTGTTTTCCTGACGGCCCCCCGCTTCAGGACCCCGAGTTAGTAATTCCCTCAGTAGACTCTTTGGCAGCTTGGAAATTTCTGCCAAACGTGTCTCAATGGGTCCTGCAGACTGTAGAAAGAGGCTACCGAATTCAGTTCGGTGCTCCTCCTCCCAGCTTCAGCTGAGTTTTTCCCACACTTGTGGGCCCCGAGCAGGCTCTGGTTATGGAACAGGAAGTGAATACTCTCCTGAGGTAGGAGGCCATCGAGGTGGTCCCTACTCACGAGCGAAAGTCCGGGTTCTACAGCCGGTACTTAATTGTTCTCCAGGGCATCCGCATACTAAACTATATCGACGTCTGGCTGATTTTGGCCCAGTCTCAGCAGATGGCGGTTCAACATCGAGATGTTGTTCTGTCACACATGAAAGTGCTAGGGTTAAGACTAAACGCTAAGAAAAGTGTACTTTCTCCAGTTCAGAGGACCACTTATCTAGGCGTGGTGTGGGATTCATCCATGATGCGGGCTCGTTTGTCTCCCGCTCGTGTCGATTCGATCCTCACAGAGGTTGCGAGAGTGAAAGAAGGCCAGTCACTCACTGTAAAGCGGTTCCAGAAACTGCTGGGTCTGATGGTGGTTGCGTCCAACGTGATTCCTTTTGGCCTGCTGTACATGAGACCCCTTCAGTGGTGGCTCAAAATCAAGGGGTTCTCCCCAAGGGGAAACCCGCTTCGCATGATCAAGGTCACGCGGCGATGCTTTCGTGCCTTAGACATGTGGAGGAAACCATGGTTCTTGACTCAGGGCCCGGTGCTGGGAGCTCCGTGTTGCCGCGTCACGCTTGCGACGGATGCATCCCTCACTGGTTGGGGAGTGGTCATGAGTGGCCGCTCAGCCCGAGGTCTGTGGAGGAGTCTTCATCTCAGGTGGCACATCAATTGCCTGGAGATGTTGGCCTGGTTTCAGGCTCTGAGAAACTTTCTTCCGGATCTTACATCAACCACCAATGAGGTCTGCGTTCGCGCCCCTTGTACAGCTGGCGCACCAGATCCTTGTCCCAGGGGAAACTCCTCTCGTTGAGAGCAGTTCTGACTTGCATGCTAAACTCACAATTGTGACTTATAAAGTCTGTATTTTGAGATATAATGTCACGATTTGACTTTTTTTCTCTCAGAATTGCGTGATATTAAATCACAATTCTGAGAAAAAGTCACAATTGTGAGATATCTCAGAATTGTGATATCAACTTGCTATTGCAAGTTATAAAGTCAATTTCTGAGGGAAAAAAATGTTCTCAGAATTGAGAGTTTATGTTTAAGTCTCACAATTCTGACTTAATAACTCGAAATTGCAGGTAATGAACTCTCAATTCTGAGAAAAAAGTAAGAATTGTAAGTTTATATCTGGTTGTTTCTCAGAATTGTGACTATTTCTCAGAATTGCGAGTATATATCTCACAATTCTGACTTTATAACTCGTAATTGTGAGTTTATATCTTACAATTCAGAGAAAAAAGTTAAATTGTGAGATGAAAACTCGCAATTACAAGTAAAAAGTCTGAATTGTGAGATAAAAAGTCGCAATTACGTTTTTATATTTTTTGTTCAGTGGTGGAAACAGGCTTCCATATAAAACAGTATATGTGTTAAATATATTAATATTTAAATATAATGTAATTGTTTTTTATACGTTACTGAGATAAATTACTGTATGCTGGAAAATAGGCTTACAAAAATGTATTTTTGACTATCATAGCAGATTTTCTCTCCACTTAATCTGAAAAACAAGAAACAAAATGACATATTACAGAGCTCTCACGTGTGATTTTCTTTCTGCTGCTTGAGGCACTTTGACTGAGCTGATTAAACCATAAAAACAAGTGAACTATTAAACATTATGCACCCATTATATTTTTTAATTTGTAAAACAAACTCATTAAACAATAAACTTTGGTAATATATTTTGTCTAGCCATAAAAGAATACGCATTAGAGCTTTACAACCATGAGTGCAGCGTTTGAAGCGTTAGATAATTGAAAAAGTTGTATGCAATTCATAGTTCAGATTAGTGATGTATAGCATCAAGTTATCTCATTAAAAAGATATGTAGAAGAGAAAATAAGAAAGACGAAGATGACAGACATAGTGAACTGATCAGACATATTGTCAAAACATTAATTTCAGCCTCTCTTCTATTACTAGATTAATGTGTCAGCAAGGGAGAAAAAAGAGCGATGAGTAGCGAATTAATGCAGTTTAGTCAAGCTCCATGGTGACATCATCTCTGGCAACAATCAAATCTGAAATTTAACAATAAAAGTAAACAACATCTTCAGATTGTCTTGTAAACAAGATTTCCAGTGTTTATTTCCCCCATCTGTTGTGTCATATATCTCTCTATTCAATCACAGAGAAATTTGCAAACCACTTTAGGTGAGAGCGTTTTGTCCGTCTCAGGGGTCCTGCATTAATCACCCTCATCTTTTATTTTACATTAGTAATGTTTTATTACAGCAACAGCGGGTACATTTATTAAGACTCATATGGAAGAGGTTGTTAGTGGGTTTCACGTCATTCATTACAGAGTAACGAGAATAAACAGGAAGTTGAAGCCAGGTAGAAAAAAAGGGCTTTAGCTGGGAAAAGCAGGGAAAACATGAGTCAACCACATTCTGACTATAACAATGCAGACGTGACACTGCTCATGTACACACCACATTAAAAATATACACATTTTATTATTTTAAGCGCATTATTGAAGCATCTGGAATATCAGCCCAACTGATTTTCTCCTTTATTTGCATTGACAGTCAGTTATGGCTACCCAGCAACTAAATAAGTAAATGTGAACATAAAAAATATAATACAAGACGGGGGGAAAGCATCTGCACCAGATACTGAAGATGTTTGTGAATGGAAAATGCTCTCCTCAGTATATATATATATATATATATATATATATATATATAGATTTTCAGTGTTTTTTAAGGCTGTATTAGTTTAATTAAAAATAAGTATTATTGCAATTTCTAAAATTGGTTTCCTATTTTAATATGCTTTGAAATGTAATTTATTTCTGTGACACAGCACTTCTTGTCTTCAGTGTCACATGATCCTTCCAAAATCATTCTAATATGCTGATTTATTATATTACAGTTGAAACTGTTATGCTGCTCATTATGTTTTTGGAACATGTTATACTTTTTACTTTTGATTCTTTGATTAATTAAAAGTTAAAAAGAACAGCACTTATTCAAAATAGAAATATTTTCTAACAATGTAAGTCTTTGCTATTACTTTCTATCCATTTAACAAATCCTTGCTATATAAAATTAATATTATTTTTTAAAAAAGAAAAAAATTACTGACCCCAAACTTTAGAATACTGTATATTGTAATACTAAATTTCTAACTTTAAATTTTTAACTTTTTTTATTCATCAAAGAATCCTGAAAAAAGTATCACAGGTTCCAAAAATATGAATAAAAAATATATATTTTTTACCTTTTACTTATTGTGCACTCTAAAAAAAAACACTCTATTTAACTCAACTGAATTATTGCTTAAAAATGTCTTGCTTAAAATAAACCCAAAATAGGTTGGAAATTAATATGTATTAATATATTCAGTAAGTTTAATAAATAATAAATATTGAACTTTATTTTTAAATTGCTTAATAATAAATGTTCACCTTTATTGCTGTTCACATTATTGCTGATGCCTCTAGTGTTTGATTTTTGATTTAGAATTTTCAATTTTTAAATTTTCAGCCAGCCATATAGTAATTTTTAAACCATATTTGAGGTAAATTAAATAAAACATTTAACCTAACCGTTGGGTGCGAATTTCATGTCCATATTTCACCCAGCGCTGTTTTGTTTTTATCCCAGCATTTGTGTACTTTTAAAGATAATTGTTCTGTATTTATATTGTTCTTTTGGATTCTTTGCTATAATGTAATAAAAATAGAATCGAAAAAAAAAAAAATCATAATAGTAGCAGCGGTTTTCTGTTTCCCGGAAAAGTGGACTTATACAATGCACTGCCATGGAAAAATCAGACTGCTGCATGACACGATAGTCCTATCACCGTCTATAATAAAATAATACATCACTTTTCATGTCCTCTCCATCCTTTCTTCACACCTTTCTTTCTCGAAAGCTGTTCTGCTGACTTCTTTGTGTTGTCTTAAGGATGTGATTGGTAGATTTTCTCTTCTGCTCCAACCACTTTATCACAGCATGAAAATGAACCTGCAGCTCACCACTCCATTTTAAATACCACAGCCATAGATAAATCTGCTCCCGTTCAAAACCCTGTGAAATATTAAACACATAGAGAGAGAGGAGAGGGGCGCCCACTAGCCGATGGATCAATATTTGCACCTCAGCGCCAAGCAATAAATATTCGATTGGTGAGAATATGATTATGACTTTGTAGTCCCAAGAGATGATTTAATGACTGCTGATGAATATAGGTAACGCATTCCATTTTCTTTGTCCTGCGTGATGTCTGATTTTTTTTTTATCTTTCTTTTCTCTCGTTTGATGATGAAAATCCATGCTTCAGAGTATGTGCAGTCTGAAGTCAAAGCATGTTTGTACTTGTGCTTGTGTGAAATAATGCTGGACTTTAGATTCAATGCTTGTTTCATCATTCACACTTTCAGATCTGAATTGTATAATTTTGGCTTTACTCACTTTGTTCCGCTTTATAAAAAAAATCTCAGAATTGTGATAGGAACACTGCAGTCTGTACATCTAATACAATAAACAAGGATGATAAATTGAATTTCATCCGATGTAGGAAACTGTTATAAAAATGGACATGCAAAGTAGTTCAGTATTGATTCGGAGTGAGTGAATACACCAAACATACAAAAATGTACAGATATTTTACTCAGCCCTTGTCATCCAAGATCTTGCTTCAGTCATAAAGAAATTATGTTTTTTGAGGAAAAAAATTCAGGAATGTTCTCCATATAGTAGACTTGTATGTTTAAACTTCCAAAATGCAGTTTAAATGCAGCTTCAAAGGGCTCTAAACGATCCCAGCCAAGGAAGGGTCTTATCCAGAGAAACAACCTGTTATTTTCTAAAAAAAAATGACAATTTATATACTTGTTAACCTCAAATGCTTGTCTTGTCTAACTCTGCGTGTACTCTGTGTATTCTGGTTCAAGACAGTTAGAGTAGGTCGAAAAAGGGTGATTTTGAAGTTGGAGGAGAAAATGAGATGGGAGTTTTTCGACCTAGGTTAAAAAGTATATAAATAAAAAAATAAAAAAAAATGGATCGTTTCACTAGATAAGACCCTTTGAAGCTGCATTTAAACTGCATTTTGGAAGTTCAAACTCGGGGGCACCACAGAAGTCTTCTATTCGGAGAAATGTTTTCCTAAAAAATTTCTTTACGACTGAAGAAATAAAAGACATGAACATCTTGGATGACAAGGTGGTGAGGAAATTATCTGTAATTTTTATGTTCTGGAAGTGAACTTCTCCTTAATGGTGTATTAAAAAACAGTGCAAAACATTACATGGACTGCAAACCAAAAGGTTAATTGAAAGCTCATCACAATGACAGTGTACAGTCGTGGCCAAAAGTTTTGAGAATGACACAAATATTAGTTTTCACAAAGTTTGCTGCTAAACTGCTTTTAGATCTTTGTTTCAGTTGTTTCTGTGATGTACTGAAATATAATTACAAGCACTTCATACGTTTCAAAGGCTTTTATCGACAATTACATGACATTTATGCAAAGAGTCAGTATTTGCAGTGTTGGCCCTTCTTTTTCAGGACCTCTGCAATTCGACTGGGCATGCTCTCAATCAACTTCTGGGCCAAATCCTGACTGATAGCAACCGATTCTTTCATAATCACTTCTTGGAGTTTGTCAGAATTAGTGGGTTTTTGTTTGTCCACCCGCCTCTTGAGGATTGACCACAAGTTCTCAATGGGATTAAGATCTGGGGAGTTTTCAGGCCATGGACCCAAAATTTCAACGTTTTGAACCCCGAGCCACTTAGTTATCACTTTTGCCTTATGGCACGATGCTCCATCGTGCTGGAAAATACATTGTTCTTCACCAAACTGTTGTTGGGTTGTTAGAAGAAGTTGCTGTTGGAGGGTGTTTTGGTACCATTCTTTATCCATGGCTGTGTTTTTGGGCAAAATTGTGAGTGAGCCCACTCCCTTGGATGAGAAGCAACCCCACACATGAATGGTCTCAGGATGCTTTACTGTTGGCATGACACAGGACTGATGGTAGCGCTCACCTTTTCTTCTCCGGACAAGCCTTTTTCCAGATGCCCCAAACAATCGGAAAGAGGCTTCATCTGAGAATATGACTTTGCCCCAGTCCTCAGCAGTCCATTCACCATACTTTTTGCAGAAGATCAATCTGTCCCTGATGTTTTTTTCTGGAGAGAAGTGGCTTCTTTGCTGCCCTTCTTGACACCAGTCCATCTTCCAAAAGTCTTGGCCTCACTGTGCGTGCAGATGCGCTCACACCTGCCTGCTGCCATTCCTGAGCAAGCTCTGCACTGGTGGCACTCCGATCCTGCAGCTGAATCCTCTTTAGGAGACGATCCTGGCGCTTGCTGGACTTTCTTGGATGCCCTGAAGCCTTCTTAACAAGAATTGAACCTCTTTCCTTGAAGTTCTTGATGATCCTATAAATTGTTGATTTAGGTGCAATCTTAGTAGCCACAATATCCTTGCCTGTGAAGCCATTTTTATGCAACGCAATGATGGCTGCACGCGTTTCTTTGCAGGTCACCATGGTTAACAATGGAAGAACAATGATTTCAAGCATCACCCTCCTTTTAACATGTCAAGTCTGCCATTCTAACCCAATCAGCCTGACATAATGATCTCCAGTTAACAAGTCGATTACTGAAATGATCTCAGCAGGTCCTTTAATGACAGCAATGAAATGCAGTGGAAAGTTTTTTTCGGGATTAAGTTAATTTTCAAGGCAAAGAAGGACTACAGTATGCAATTCATCTGATCACTTAAGGAGTATTTACTGATAACATTCTGGAGTATTTGCAAATTGCTATTATAAAAACTTAAGCAGCAACTGTTTCAATTTACAATATTTATGTAATTCTCAAAACTTTTGGCCACGACTGTATATAAATAGCTACTTTCTTCACTCCTGTCAGATTCATTCAGGCATATCAAAAGGTCATAAGGCAGCAGACAAAACAGATTCCCAGTAGGCTTGTGGAAAGTGTTTAAAGGTACCTTAAAGCATTGTTAAGAAGATGTGCGAATTGTTGAGGCCTCCAGTGAGTCTGGGGTGAGTGTGATAACAGAGCTGAAGAAAATATCGCTAGCACAAGGGATTTCTGTTAACTCATATTATTTTTCTTTCATTGCATTTTAAAAATTTGAACAACTGCTCTGAAGTCAATAAGTCTTTTATTCAGGCCTTTTGTTGAATATACCAAGTGTTGAAACTCAAATAACTTTGTTGCATTTCTTATGAGCAGTCTTTTATCTCTCTGTCTTTGTTGTTTTTCTCCTACAGACAGTAACTTTGTGCTGGGGAACGCGCAGGTCCAGTCTCTGTACCCCATCGTGTATTGTTCTGATGGCTTCTGTGAACTCACTGGCTATGCCCGTGCGGAACTGATGCAGAAGAGCTGTGCGTGTCATTTCCTGTATGGGCCTGAAACCAGTGATAAGTTGATGGCACAGATCCAGGGCGCACTGGACGAAAGGCGGGAGTTTAAGACGGAACTAGTCTTCTACAAAAAAGGAGGTACAAGTCACATTGTTAATTAAATGTCTTCTGCACCAAAAGCACATGATCAGGGCTTTATCCCAATTCATCAACTGTTATTTTTTTAATTATTAAAGGGAACCACGGGTATTAAGACTTGTATGGCTTAATATAATGTAAATGATGTCTCTTACTAAAACAAGTTGTAAAAAACCCTTGAAAGATTTACGTTATTTAGAAAATCCACATTGTTTTATATATATATTTTGGACTATGGTGGGTGCCATATTTTCAGTGATGTAAAATGGTTGCACTCTGTGAGCCACTGTCACTACCCTTCAACCGCAGCTCGGTTGCAGTTTAATACAACTCAGAAAACAAGAAGAACTGATACGATGACCACAGCTACTGAAAGAACTTACAGGTGATGATGGATATAAGAGTAGGCTTAAACCGAATGACATACCATCTTTTTCTTTTTCCCACAAGGAGTCTAAATGCCCCCAAATATTGAGTGAAATCCATGCTGAGAAACTTCTTCAGTGACTGCAGCGTCATGACAAGGGTCTGTGTTTATATCCTGCCAGGATGGCATCTAGCGTTTCTTGTCTCTGCCATTTGTAAGCTCTTTCAGTAGCTGTGGCGTACTAAAAGCCTAAAAGGCATCAGGGATGAAGTGGAGAGAACAAAGACGCAGGTCTTTAGGAAGTTTTAATTCATCCACATCATCTCGGAAAGCAGTTAAGACTTGCATAATGTGGCATTGAATCAGTATTTCATTTTTCGAGTTGTGCTGCAGTAAAAATAGCAACTGTTAGCGGCAGTAGCTCACTGAGTGTAACCATTTCACATCATTGAAATAATGGCGCCCCCCACAGTCCACATTATGTATAAAACGATGTGGATTTTTTAAAATAATGTAAGTTTTTCAAGGGTTTTCTACTACATATTTTAGTAAGAGACATAATTTATGTTATAATACGCTATACAAGTCTTAATACCTGGGGTTCACTTTAGAAATGTATAATAAAATTACAAAAATAAATATGTATACTAAATTACTAAATTATATTATTAATAATTTAATGATCAATTATTCTTAGTAATAATAATAATAATGAATTTAGTTAAGACTTAAATTTGACAATTACATTCAGAAAGGAAGAGGAGTTAATTAAACAGGATGTTGAAGCAATTAAGGCACTATAGTTATGCTGTGGATAAGGACACAGAATCAAAGCAAACTCTAAAATCAATTAATCAGACATGAATTTCATATGTACTGAATTTATTAGAGTGAAAAAGCAGCTGCAGGCAATAATAAAAATGATTAACACAGTGGGGTGATGTAGGGATAAAAATAAAAGAACCGAGTGATGTTCAGAAAAAGACATTTTAAATTTAATCAACCCGAGATTTTCTTCCAATCTTTAGACAATAGATTTTTTTGTATTATTATGGAACAGTTTGTTGAACTGGTCGATTCTGCTGTTAATTGACTGAAAATGATTTCCTACATAGCTGGGCTACAGTAGATTTGCTTCATTGTCTAATAAAATAATTGAACCTCAAATCGATGTTTCATGTGCATTTACTTATTTAGTAAGTAGCAGTGTAACATAATATTAGAGAGATTATATAAGTATGTACTGTTACATTATCTCTTATATATTGATCAATAATTAGACATTTTGAATATAATTTCCTTGCATTTTTAAAAAGTACAAATTGAATAAATACAACCTGAGCTTATATTAAACAGATCTGACAGGAAAACATCTACAATGGCTCACTTTAAAAGTAATCATGAGCTCCCTTCACAGCAGATGGCCAAACAAATACAATTTCAGTCCAGACAACATATATATTTGAACAAATTGACTTTAAATGCCTGCCTTGTTCTTTAACATGTGTCTGGAGCAGCTGAGCATAGATTATGATAACATCATAATTGAGCAGCTCTCTGTCTTGTCTCTCCCTCACCAATTTCCCTGACAATAACACAATATGCCTTTAAACCTGCCTTGAATAAACAATGCCTTAGAGATTACAATGATTTCTTACAGCTTGATTTGTTCCGTGTGGAACACGATACACAGAAAGAGCGCAGCGTGTCGTATAGTTAATGCTATCCACGTTTTTACCCACCTGCGGTCAAGAGAACACAATTCCTTCCATGTACCAGGGGACCACTGTGAAATGCTGTGAACATACAGCGTAGACCTCTCTGTCAAACCCTATCAGACACCAGAACAGGTGGAGAGAATTTGCCAGATATATGGAGCGAAATATTCTCGAAACACAGCAGCGTTGACAACCGATTTCTCACCTGATTCACTTCAATTTAGCATTCGTGCAACATGCATCAGAGAAAATTTGCCCCCTGCAGCCTGAATTCAGAGAGTCTGAATTCATTCATTTGGCTGGTTTGTAAGAGATACTCAGGAGCTGTTTGTTGTCTTATCAAACAGAATAGACTATTTTGTGTTCTGTCCAGTTTGTAAGGTTTGATTGGGGATTGTCTGAACAAGCTGTCAGTCCCAAACAGAATTCTGAATGTTTCCTCCATCACGTCACTTCTGTGCATCAGCCACAACAACCCTTCTGCCACTTTGTCACTGAGTCAAAGGACTTCTAAACATTGGCTCTCGCCGAACAAGTCTCATACACCTCTCCTGGCCTCCAGGTTCAGGTTGAGGTTGTACTTGGTTCAAAGGGAATAAAAGATCATAGCAGCAAGACTGCTGTAAATTCCCTCTGTTGCATGGATGCCATGTTGCATTGAGGCGCCGTCAATCAAACTGTCAAAAGCAGATTCAATTATCGCTTTGACACAAATTAAATAATTTACAAAAAATAACAAATAAATAATAAGAAAATAAAATAAAAATGACAACTGAACACTCAATCATGTTACAGTCCTGAACCAAATCATCTTATTAATCATTTAAAGGACTGCTTTGTAATTTGTCTGTAATTATATTCAACTGTATCCTTTACAGTTAAATTCAAAAGTTTACATACACCTCGCAAAATCTTCAAAATGTTAATTTTTTTACTAAAATAAGAGGGATTATACAAAATGCATGTTATTTTTTATTTAGTACTGACCTGAATAAGATATTTCACATGAAAGACGTTCACAAACAGTCCACAAGAGAAACGTTTACATACACTTGATTCTTAATACTGTGTTGTTACCTGAATGAGCCACAGCCATTTCTTTTTTTGAGTCCCTTGTTTGTCCTGAACAGTTAAACTGCCCACTGTTCTTCAGAAAAATCCTTCAGGTCCCACAAATTCTTTGTTTTTTTCAGCATTTTTGTGTATTTGAACCCTTTCCAACATTGACTATGATTTTGAGATCCATCTTTTCACACTGAGACAACTGAGGAACCAGCAGGAACATGCATTAAGGGTGTAAACTTCTGAACAGAATGAAGATGTGTACATTATTCTTATTTTGTTTTCCAGAAGCCAAAGTAAGTTAAATTTACCCTATTTTTTTTTTTTTTTTTTGAAGAAGAAGAACAGCAGGTAGATTAACTGTTTAAAAGAAACAGGGGGCTTATGAACAACTATCACTACACAAAAATGAAATTTTTACATGAAATTTACATTAAAGTTAATAGTTTTGTTTTTGCTACATTGAATGAGAAACCCTGTTGTGTTTTATTACTGCTATACGCTCAAAGTCAAAATGGCATTTAATGGCAGTTTAAATTCTAAACCATTCTTTAAAAACAGTGATAAATAGTAAACACAGTTGCTTTGAGATACAATGCAGTTAATTTAGTGTATTAAAGAGCTCTTATGTGAGGTTTAGGAATAATTCGTGACCCTTATTGGCCAATAATCATCATAACAACCTTGCATCCATTGTGCAGTCAAACTAGTGGCTGTTTAATCATTCATTGTTGATTTTAGCTGTTCACCACATGTGGCACAAATCAATTTATTGTATTTACCTATTGTCAGCAGCACATGCTTTATTCATAGGTTGGCATGTTGCTGTTCTTAGACCTTATTAAGTGGTTTGTTTTGAACGTAGTGCTCATTGTATTATATGGCCTATGGTCTTTGACCGCCGGTTCAATGAAATGTATTCTTTTCTTATTGAAATTTACTTCTCTTGACTCACGCTGTGCCTAATGAAAGGGCTTAGTGATTCACACACACAAACACACACACAGAACTGTGTATCATTAGGAACTCCAACCTCCAACCAAGCATGTTCTACCTCTTTCTTTCCGTTTCCCTCCGTCTCGGTTTAATGAGGCATGGTGTGATGCTCTGGCATAATGTTGAGCAGCTGCAGAACGTCGGAGAACCCATATGTGTGCACACAAATACACACAGGCACAAAACAGTGGATTCTGTGCTTAGCAGTTAAGACATGTTCTGCTCACCTGTCAAAAGACTACATTTGTAAACTTTCATTTATTTAAAAAAGAGACGTGCATGGAAGTTATTGACAGATATCAGTGGAAAATTGGATAGATGGAGAATTTCACTTCTGGGAAAACCAAATGCTCAGAAATTAAAATCAGACCACTCAGGAAGAAAAGGACAGGAGATGAATATTATGAAAAGATGATTTACATCTTATAACATGTTTGTGTCATGTTGTACACCCTGTGTTCAGAACTTATGCTCATAGGATCAGAAGTGACATCTATAGCCAAATATAACATCAAACAGTGTGTAAAATGTTTTATATTTTCTTTTCAGTGAAAAAGTGACTGTTAATAATAGCAGAACAATCAGTAGTTACAAATTAAAGAGTTTTATGTAAGCATATTTTTTATCAATGTCATTGATTAGTTGTTGCAACTAGATTCAACTGCTAAAATCTAATGGATTCACATGGGATGCTTCTGCCAGACAGGATACGAAGCATTTTAAATGACATTGACTTTGAGATGTCCTTCTGTGCTGCATTTGTTATTTACTAAGTCTAGAGCTGCAAAAATGTTATTTTTTTCTTCGTATTTTCAATTTAAGTCAAGATACAAATAGAGGCACATGGCGTTACAGCCAACTGAGACAACCTCTTAGAAAAGTTCATTCTGATTTAGACTCAAACTAATAAGGAGAAAAATCTTATTAAACAATTTATAGATCTGTGCTACATTTTAAACATAAAACCTGGTCTAAATATAAGGCTCAGTAAATGCCTGTCAATAAATGTATGTCAATATTGAATGTTCATGTTGAATGTTAACTCTGACGGCTATTATGGATATTATGTGTTGACAGGAACTCAGTTCTGGTGTCTTCTGGATATTGTGCCCATTAAGAATGAGAAGGGAGAGGTGGTGCTCTTTCTAGTATCACACAAGGACATAACAGACAACAAGAAAGTCCAAGATGAAGAACAGAGTCCAGAAAGAGGTGAGTGTCGCTACCTGAATGATGAGATTTATCAATAAATGTATGTTCCAATTATAAAGAAAAAAAAAAGGTTTACAGACTAATGTCATAGGTAATCCTTTTTAAGTTTCACAGAAATCCAAAACATATTGGTTATCAGCCAATATTAGACATTTTTGTTTAGTTTATTTATTGGTATCAACTTACTATATATAATATTATTGATTATGAATGAATCATTGAGAATATATATATATATATATATATATATATATATATATATATATAGAGAGAGAGAGAGAGAGAGAGAGAGAGAGAGAGAGAGAGAGAGAGAGAGAGAGAGCAAAGGCAATCTATCTAAATGTAAAAACGGGGAAAAAAATCCATTTAAATTCAAGACAAAGGGGCAAAAAATGCCCCTGCACAATTAAACAATGTCTTAAGGCTGTCGCAATTAAAATAAAATGTGAAAATGAAT
>NC_133368.1:27751268-27894181 GCF_049309525.1 Garra rufa | reverse complement strand
ATAATATATATATATATATATATATATATATATATATATATATATATATATATATATATATTATATATATATATATATATATATATATATATATATATATATATATATATATATATATATATATATAATATATATATATATATATATATATATATATATATATATAATATATATATATATATATATATATATATATATATATATATATATATATATATATATATATATATATATATATATATATATATATATATATATATATACTCATTAAAAGTGTATAATTGGAATCAATTTAAAAAGACTTAGTTACATTCTTAATTATGTTGACCACGCCAAATATTCTTTTAAGAAGCAGGGTTGGATTTATATAGTCAAGGGAAAAAGCCAATAAATAAAATGAAAAGATGGAATCAGGATTTAGAAAGAACTAGAAATAAATTGGAGGAATTGTTAGACTTATATAAAAGAAGCTGACAGATGGCTGTCTCCAAATTAGTCATGTAAATTGAAGTCATCAATTAAAATCAACACTTGAGTGAAGGGTATGCTGACGGGAAAATGTTAGTTAGCATATGAGAAGGGAGCAAACCTCCTTTAATGTAATTTCCCTACTTTCTTATTTTATTTTCTCAGCATAACAGATAATATACACTGTCAAAAGTGTGTGATGTCAAGTCAAGATATACACAGCTGTTCAAAAGTTTTGGATCAGTAGGATTTTTAATGCTTTTTTTAAGAGAAGTTTCTTATGCTCATCAAAGCTGCGTTTATTTGATAAATGTAATATTATGAAATATTATTACAATGTAAAATAATGCTTTTCTATTTAAATATACATTTAAAATCAAATTTATTCCTGTGATCAAAGATGAATTTTCAGCATCATTACGCTAGTCTTTAGTGTCACATTATCCTTCATAAATCATTCTAATATGCTGATTTATTATCAATGTTGGAAACAGTTGTACTGCTTAATTTTTTTTTTGGACCTGTGATATTTTTTTCAGCATTCTTTTATCAATAAAAAGTTAAAAAGAACAGCATTCATTTAAAACAGAAATCTTTTGTAACAATATACACTACCATTCAAAAGTTTGGGGTTAGTAAAGTTGTATGCTTTCATTTTTTTTTCATAAAAAAATAATAATAATGGTTTCTATTTGAATATACATCTGTCAGCTGAATAAAAAAAGTTAAAAAGAACGTTTTTTATTCAAAATATAAATCTTTTCTTGCAATATAAGTCTTTGCTATCACATTTTATCAATTTAACACATCCTTGCTGAATAGAAATATTAATTTATTTAAAAAAAAAGTAAGAATACAACTTTACTAACCCCAAACTTTTGAACGGTAGTGTATATTGTTACAAAAGATTTCAGTTTTAAATGAATGCTGTTCTTTTGAACTTTTTATTCATCAAAGAATCCTGAAAAAGTATCACAGGTTCCAAAAAATATTATTTTCCAACATTGATAATTCTAATAATAAATAGCATATTAGAATTATTTCTGAAAGTGTATTCAAATGGAAACCATTATTTATTTTTGTAATAACATCTTGTGATTTTTTCTGTATTTATCTAATAAATACAGCCTTGATTAGCATAAGAGACTTCTTTAAAAACATTACAAGTCTTACTGATCCCAAACTTTCGAACGGCAGTTTAGAAAACACAATATTCATTTTTTTTATATCAATTAAATACAGCCTTGCTGAGCATAATGTTTCAAAAATATAAAAACAAAAACTTACCTACTCCAAACTTTTGAAACAATAGTGTACTGAAACTATGTAATACAAATAATATGTAATAATCAAACAAATATTCCTGTAATTATAGTTCACCCCAAAAAGGAAAATACTATATTCTTCCAAAGTCTTACAAAGCTATACTAGAGGTTTCTGAGAGAAACAAACTCAAACTAAAGTCCATATTTACTGAAAATTGTTGAAAATATAGTACCTTGGTGTCCTTTTTGAGCTTAGTTGAGAAAAAAAGCACACAAATGTCTAAAAACTAATTCTGGCTACTAAGTCAGTATGCCACAAAATTAGGCCACCTTTCCGAATGACTCTGAGTCTGAACACCCCTGGTGCAGTAGACAGAATGAGAGTCTGATAGCCTTTGGAGAGAGAATAAGAACAAGCACAATCTGAGCACACAATTGAACCATAATCTAAATTGGCATCTTTCTCCTTTTCCAAAGAGCTTCTAAAGACTTTAATTGTTTATTATAAATCTGGCTGTTTATTTCCCCCAGTGTAATCAATCTATGTTCATAATTGTTTAAATAAATAACTCTTCTTTTTTTCAGTTGCTGTGTTCTTCATTGGATGCATTTCTCTTTTGTCATTTACAAACCCTTGATAAATAATGAATGCAAATGTAATTTGTTTTGAGCGCACAGTGTGTGCTAATGGGTAAATGGAATCATGATTTCAGTGTTAAGTTTGTTCGTTCAGAGGATTATGGGTAAGAAATGAAGCTAGAATTTTCTAATAACTCACGTGAGGTAATGGTGGAAATCTGTGCTAATGTTTTACTGAAGCACAGTAAAGCTCCATATGGTATCTCTGGAATAACTTGTTGTTTAGGTTTTAAACCAAACCATTCAGAAATGAAATCAGCTAAAATGAAATATGGCTGTTCTCTTTTCAGATGAGGAGACGGGGTTGGAGGTGCACAAGGTCACACGGCCACCGGGCTTCAATGCCAACCGGCGACGCAGCAGGGCTGTGCTTTACCAGCTGTCTGGACACCTGCAGAAACAAGACAAGAGCAAACTCAAGATTAACAATGTAAGACCTACTTAGATACTCAGTTTCAAAGTCTTAAATTTAAAACTTAGCCATTCCAGTTCTATACTGTTTATGAAAATCTTGAAAATCAGTGAAACATTTCTGAACATACTATAATTTAGAACATGTTCGGTGAGAAGCCGCCCATCCCAGAGTACAAAGTGGCAGCCATTCAGAAGAGCCGTTTCATTCTTCTCCATTATGGCACCTTCAAAGCTGGCTGGGATTGGCTGATCCTGTTAGCCACCTTTTATGTAGCAGTTACTGTGCCCTACAACGTCTGTTTCACCGTCGTTGGTGGACGTGATGAACCGTTGGCCCCTAGAAGTCCACCGAGTGTGAGCGATATCTTGGTGGAAATTCTTTTCATGTTAGGTAAGCTCCAACCTACAGTCTTTTTTGCAGTGTCATCGGTTTAGTAAAAAGAAGTTGTTTCGTCCTGGGTAATATTAAATGCCTTTTGATCCCATAGCCTGCTAATAAAGTACACAGACTTGCGGCATACCATTCTGTTATTTGTTCAGGTGTACGTGTACATTTCTGAGTCAGACAGTCTTTTGTGTCGCAGAGGTAATATACGGCCAGACATCTTTTAATTATTAAGAGCTAGTAAAAAGTTCTAGATGTTACTAAGCAAACGTGATTCAAATGCATTCAGCATTTCTAAAGCATTAAAAATGTGAGAGCGAAATTAAAAACATTTTGAAGGACAGGCCAAGTTCAAGTAGCAATGCTAAAGATATGTTTTATAGCTCTGAAATAACTCTGAAATCCGAAGGCCACTGTTGAACTCCGGTCAAATTCTTTCATCAGCTATTACTCCAGTCTTCAGTGTCACACGATCCTTTAGAAATAATTGTAATATGCTGATTTATTATTAATGTTGGAAACATTGTGCTGCTTAACATGCTGATACTTTTTTCAGGACTCTTTGATGAGTAAAAGGTTAAAAAGAACAGCATTTATTCAAAATAGAAATCTTTTCTAACAATGTAAGTCTTTACTATTACTTTACATAAATTTAGCACATCCTTGCTGAATAAAAGTATTAATTTATTTCAAACAAAGAAAGAAAGCTTTTAATAGTAGTCTATATTGTTACAAAAGATACAAAAAAGTCTCACAGGTTCCAAAAAATTAGATCATTTGACACTGAAGACTAGTAATGATGCTGAAAATTTAGCTTTGCGTCACAGGAATAAATTCTGTTTTAAAGTATATTAAAATAGAAAACCACTTTTTTAAATTAAAAAAAGGATTTCACAATATTACAGTTTTTTTCTGTATTTTTACAAATAAATGCAGCCTTGATGAGCTGGAAAGACGTCTTTAAAAACATTAAAAATCGTACTGAACCCAAAGCTTCAGATTTACAGCTATATTACCTAATATACGTTAAATTCCACAGTGCGGATAAGCACTGCTTAAGAGCAGTAGTGTTTAATGACAGAATCTGTTTCTGCTCATTACACACAATTTTGTAATATAGAGCAGCTATTTGTATCATCAGAACATTAGCAAAAAAGCTCCTACACAAAAAGTTGCTTTTAGCTGCTTTTCTCTTCAAAGCCATTTAATAAACTGAGCTTTTTAAGTGCCGATTAAGTGCTTCCATTATATAGCATTATAGTCACTAGAACCCAGACCAAACGTTTATAACCTGTCACTGAACTAGGTAATGAATCAAATAAAGTTTTGTGTGATATAATAATAATAAAAATGTGTCTTTTTTCTTTATATTCCCATGACAGATATTGTGTTAAACTTTCGCACCACATTTGTGAGCACATCAGGCCAGGTGGTGTATGATGCACGCTCTATCTGTGTGCATTACGTCACCACCTGGCTCTTTGTGGACCTGATTGCTGCGCTACCTTTTGACCTGTTATACGCCTTCAATGTTAGTGTGGTAAGTGTTAATTTTGCTCATTTTGAAGCTATTTTGACACCAAATCTTTTTTATCTTTTAAGAGTTTTTTTAACGGGCCTCACACAGAGCTTTGTGGAACACCACGTTTTATATGATGCTGTGCATGCCTTTTCAAATTATTCTTTATTTTACAATTTCCTTTTGAGCTATGTATTTAATATCTGTGTGTTTAGTACTTTGGAGTTCATCTGCTGAAAACAGTTCGCTTGTTACGGCTGCTACGCTTGCTGCAAAAGCTGGAGCGCTACTCCCAGTACAGTGCAGTGGTACTCACATTACTTATGTCCATGTTCGCCTTGCTGGCACATTGGATGGCCTGTGTCTGGTATATCATCGGCCGCAGCGAGATTGAGAACAACAGCCCTGGTTCCTGGGACATTGGTGAGTGCAATTTACAAATTGTCAAGATGACTGTACCAACCTTTTCAAGTTTAAATGCATTCAAATAGATTCTTCTACAAGTTTCAAATGCAATATGTATACCTTGTACTGGCTAAGCTAAACTAGAAATGACCCTCAAAACTAAAAATACTAAATATGTCTACTAGATGTTTTATGAAACCACATACTCTATGTGAAATTAAAAATTCCACAACAACAACAACAACGAAAAAGTAGGGCAGTTATCATATTAGCATAAGTATTGCTGTCTAACACATCAGAGTCAGGCCTTGTTTTGTTGGCCTTAATTTGGACAGAACCCATCTCATTTATTTTCAAATGTGAAAGATTTCTTTTCACAGTATCTCATACACAAGGATTATTATTAAAGGTGTCTGTTTACTAATATTCTCATTACATTGAAAACGAATAACATCCTTTTATGTGCCTTGGAAAAAGACTTTATATTACAAATTGCTTTTCAAATCAAGAAGACACATGAAAAAAGGCCAGGCATAATGCGTTTTGTCAGAAGGACAGAACAATCTCTCTCTGTTAATAATGGCTTTATCACTTTAGCAACTATTACAGAAAGTTCAAACACTCACTGATGCTTCAGAAGGAAATACGATACAAATAAGAGCCGGGGTTAAAACTTTTGAAGAAAACAGAATGAAGATGTGTACGTTTTTCTTACTTTATCTAAATATCCTTTTTTTTTTTTTTTTTGTAGAAGATACTTGCATGTTTTCCAGAAGAAAGAAGAAAAATTTACCCAGATCTAAAATTAAGATTAAATTTTCCTTCTGGAGCGTCAGCGAGCCTTTGAACCTTCTGTAATAGTTGCATATAGTCCCTCAGTTGTCTGTAGTGTGAAAAGATGGATCGCAAAATCATGCAGTCATTGTTGGAAAGGTTTGAAATACACAAAAATGCTGAAAAACAAAAAAATTTTGGAACCTAAAGGATTTTTCTGAAAAACAGAGGGTAGTTTAACTGTTCAGGGCAAACAAGGGACTCATGAACAACTATCACTAAACCAAAAAAGGGAAAACACAGCTGTGGATCATTCAGGTAACAGCACAGCATTAAGAATCAATTGTATGTAAACTTTTGGGTCATTTTTATACATTCAACTATTTTCTCTTGTGGACTATATTTAAAAGTATTTTAGGTGAAATATCTCATTGTCTCCTAAACAAGGATTATTAAAAGATGTCTGTTCACTAAAATTCTCATTACATTGAAAATGTATAAAAACCTTTTATGTGCCTTGGAAAAAGTCTTCATATTACAAATTACTTTTCAAACCAGGTAGACACATGAAAAAAGGCCAGGAATAATGCGTTTTGTCAGAAGGACAGAACAATCTCTCTCTGCGAACAGCACGCTTCTAAAGAACTGATGAGACAGTCTCTGATTTAAGACATGATTTAAGTGTGTGTCAAGTCTGAACAAACTCACATTTGTTCATGAACGGGTGAATTACTGGATCAGTCTGACTTAGAAATGAAGCTTTCTCTCAATCTCCCAAGTGCTGCCCTCCACATGAAAGAGAAGAAAATAAATGGCTGTGAGAAAAGAGTGCACGATGACATTGATATGATCTAGACAGCTTAAATCTCATTGGACCTGATTTATTAAAGGTCATTCGTCTTTTTCTTGACCAATATACAGTTGAGATCAAAAGTTTACATCCCCCTTTCATAATCTGTAAAATGTTAAACATTTACCAAAATAAGAGCGGTCATACAAAATGCGTGTTATTGTTTATTTAGTACTGACCTGAATAAGATATTTCACATAAAAGATGTTTACATGTACTCTACAAGAGAAAATAATAGCTGAATTTATAAAAATGACCCCGTTCAAAAGTTTACATCCTCTTGATTCTTAATACTGTGTACTTGCCTGAATGATCCACAGCTGTTTTTTTTGTTTGTTTGTTTGTTTGTTTGTTTGTTTAGTGATTTGTTGAACAGTTAAACTGCCTGCTGTTCTTCAGAAAAATCCTTCAGGTCCCACAAACTCTGGTTTTCCAGCATTTTTGTGTATTAGAACCCTTTCCTTTCAAATACACTATATGGACTATATGTTTTAAAATCCATCTTTTCACAATGAGGACAACTGAGGGACTCATATGCAACTATTACAGAAGGCAGAAAGAAGATGGAAAAAGGATAAATTACAAATTTCATATCAATTACTGCAGAGCACCTTGTCTACTTTTCAGGAAGCCGTTTCTCTAGAACGGGCAAAGTACCTTTCTGATTTAATTTCAAAAAACTCCCATTGTCCAAAAATTTTGTTTTCTACATTAAACGCTGTGTTAAATCCCTCTAGATCAACAGGGCTAGATCCTAGTTTGGAGTTATGTGAGAAGTTTTGCAACTTCTTCATTAACAAGATTGCTTCTATTAGGGTGCAGATTTCTTGTAATGTATCCCAGAAGCCTCACTATGAAAATACTAGCTCCTCTGTGTTTCCAAATTTTCAAGCCATCTCACTTTCTGAGTTGTCAGACACTATTTTAAATATGAAATCAACTACTTGCTCTTGTGATGTCATTCCTACAAAGCTGTTGAAGGATGTCCTGCCAGCTGTTTTGCCCAGCTTACTCTCTATTATTAATAGCTCTGTACAGGCAGGTACTGTCCCTTCTTGTCTTAAACATGCCGTGGTCCAGCCTTTGCTCAAAAAAACAAATCTTGATCCCACTGATTTAAATAATTATAGGCCAATTTCAAAATTGCCTTTCCTGCACAAAGTTTTGGAAAAGGTTGTATTAAACCAGATTTCCCCTTACCTAACGTCTAATAATATTCTGGATCCCTTTCAGTCTGGTTTTAGAGCAAAACATAGTACCGAGTCTGCTCTTCTAAGAGTAGTAAATGATCTCTTGTTATCTGCAGACTCAGGTAAATGCACTATTCTTCTGCTACTGGACCTGAGTGCAGCTTTCGATACAGTAGATCACCACATTTTGTTAAAAAGATTACATTCTGAGGTTGGTATTTGTGGTACTGCATTAGACTGGTTTGTATCGTATCTCACAAATAGGAGTTTCTCGGTGGAAATCGGTGAATTTTCATCTAACTCAGTTCCCATCACTTGTGGGGTACCTCAGGGTTCTATCCTAGGTCCACTTTTATTCTCTCTCTATTTGCTCCCGCTTCGTCATATATTTGAGTCTCATCAAGTTTCATACCACATTTATGCTGATGATACTCAGCTTTATTTTCCTCTAGAATCAGGTTCAGATTCATTGTCCTCCTTACTGGCTTGCTTAGAGGACATTAAGAATTGGATGGCAATTAACTTCCTACAGTTGAATCAAAAAAAGACTGAAGCTATCTTGTTTGGCCCTTCTCATCATTTACATAATTTGAGACCTTCATTGTGCCCCTTTGAAGAAAACATTCGTGATAAAGTAAAAAATTTGGGAGTCATTTTTGATCCTGAACTCAAATTTGACAAACAAATAAACTCTGTAGTTAGAGCCAGTTTCCTGCAGCTTAAGGGGCTTCGCAAGCTTAAAAGTTTTCTTAGTTTTAAAGACTTAGAAGTTGTTATTCACGCTTTTATCTCAACAAGGTTGGACTATTGCAACGCTCTTTACGCTGGAATCAACCAGTTTTCATTATCTCGGCTACAGTTAGTGCAGAATGCTGCTGCTCGTTTTCTGACAGGGGTAAAAAAGAGGGAGCACATCACCCCTGTGTTAGCTTCACTCCACTGGTTACCTGTTAAGTTTAGAATTGATTTTAAAGTTTTAGTTTTTGTTTTTAAAGCACTTCATGGTCTTGCCCCCACTTACATTTCAGATCTTCTCCATTGCTATTCCCCTGTTAGAACGCTTAGATCATCCTCCCAGTTGTTATTGACTGTCCCAAAATCTCGGTTAAAATCTAAAGGGAACAGGGCTTTTTCGGTTCATGGTCCTATGCTCTGGAATTCTTTGCCCTTATCTATCAGATCATCCCCTACATTATCTTATTTTAAATCGTCTCTTAAAACCTATCTTTTTTCTCAGGCTTTTGTTTAATTTGAAGATATTATGTTGTATCTCTATTGTCTTGTGATGTTTGCATTTCTTATTTATTTTTCAATGATTTTATATTCTATTTGTCTTAATGCTTTGTTAGTTGATTTTTGGTTGTGCAGCACCTTGGTCAGCACTCGTTGCTTTTAAGGTGCTATATAAATAAACTTGACCTTGACCTTGACCTTGACCTTAAACGCACACTGATTCTCCAGAAGGAGGTAAATTTAACTTATTTTGTCTTCTGGGAAACATGTAACTATCTTCTGTAGCCTCTGAAGGGCAATACTGAATGAAAAATATCATATTTAGGCAAAATAAGAAAAGTGTACACATCTCCATTCTGTTCAAAAGTTTTCACCCCCTGGCTCTAAATGCATCTTGTTTCCTTCTGAAGCAGCTGTGAGCATTTGAACCTTCTGTAATAGTTGCATATGAGTCCCTCAGTTGTCCTCAGTGTGAAAAGATGAATCTCAAAACCATACAGTCATTGTTGGAAAGAGATATACACAAAAATGCTGGAAAACCAAAGAATTTGTGGGACCTGAAGGATTCTTCTGACAAACAGCAGGCAGTTTAACTGTTCAGGACAAACAAGAGACTCATGAACAACTATCACTAAACAAAAACCCAGCTGTGGATCATTCAGGTAAGAACATAGTATTAAAAATCAAGGGGATGTAAACTTCTGAACGAGGTCATTTTTATAAATTAAACTATTATTTTCTCTTGTGGACTATATGTAAACGTCTTTTATGTGAAATATCTTATTAAGGTCAGTACTAAATAAACAATAACATGCATTTTGTATGATCCTTCTTATTTTGGTAAAATAATTAACATTCTGTAGATTCTGAAAGGGAGATTTGACCTTTTGTTATTTTAGAAGTCCTATAAACTAATCTTCTAACATTTAGTTCTGGTCCTCTAATTTAATTCGACCAAGTGGCGACAAGTGTTTTTTTTACAAGTGAGTCATTGAATTATTCACTTAACCAATTTGTGCAAGAACAAAACAAACTATGCTCTTTATGAGCGACTCAAGTCACTGAATGATTCACAAACAAAAGACTTCATAAAATGTTGGTGCGTCCAACCTATTTGCACATACTGTTTGAGCAATTATTCATAGAAACTCGCCTGTAATATGCCTACAGTCTAACACCATCTGTCATATCTAATAAAAGCTATTCTGATTGGCCTCAGCATAAGTAGTATCCTTAGGCACATCTGAGCTCTAACTGACCACTATTTCACACTGGCTACTGGCCAGTGGTTTCAATTACTTCCACATGTTCTTTCTAAAAGCAGGGATTCTACTCCAATACCTAGTCTCTGCTGGTGTGCCAACAATATCACCCACCATTCCCTCTCACCCAGTTTTACATTGCCCAGCCATTAAATATTAAGCACATGAGGCTGCCCTGACACGTCTAGTTTTGTTAGTGGAAATGGAAATTTGTAGTATTCTGCACATCAGATGGAATATTTTAGCACTGAAATACAAGACACATCCAGTGTTTAATGAAACTCAAATGTGCATCACTTTGGATTTCAAATTTGGAAATGTACCAGATTTACAAGAAGTTGTTTTATATCTGGTGAGCACCCATTTCAAATGGGCTTTTTGGAACTATTATTTGCCTTTTGTGAGGCAAATTGATTTCAATGAAATATTGAAGTAATTTTGAGTAGT
This sequence comes from Garra rufa, assembly GCF_049309525.1. NCBI lineage: Eukaryota > Metazoa > Chordata > Actinopteri > Cypriniformes > Cyprinidae > Garra > Garra rufa. The sequence continues at coordinate 27,883,330 of NC_133368.1, read as the reverse complement.
GCTGTCTATCTATGTTGGAAATAGGGCCATAAAAGGATGTAAATGGATTGGAGTTTTGCCGTATCAATAATGAAAGGTTTCTCAGAGGGTTCCTCCAGGAGCTGATTGAACTCTGGTTGCTCTGCGCCTCCCTCTCCATCTTTTTTTCCTTCATATCGTTCACTTCACTGGCCTCACCTCAGCAGAACACTGTTCTTTTTAATGGCTAGCTGCCCAGCAGACCCTAAGAGACTAGAGAGGATTTTCAAGTTGGCTCCAAAAATCATACTGTCAAATCGGTCAAAACTCTTGATTCTTTCTCAAGTGGTTTGGAAGAGAACAGAGATCCCCCACTGGTAGAAATATATTATCCTTTCAGACTTATCAGTACAGGCATTTTAATATCCTCTTCTTGCACATCGATCTCCCTTATTGATTCCTACATTCCTGCTTGAGTATCCTGTACAACCCCCTTTATTTAACCTCTAATCCTAGCTAACACTATCTTGAGGGAATCTTTTCCCTTTCTGCTTGACTTTTCTCGCTGCTTGAAGAGCTATCTTTGCTTTTGTCACCTCTGTGGACTTCTCTTTGGCCTTTTCATGCCATGAATAAATAATGCACATCTCATAACCATATCAAACATATTTTCTGACATTAGATATATTAGATATTCAAATTCATCTTGCTTGTGTACTTGTCCCTTTTTCCTCCTGCAGTGATTTACAACCCAAGGTAGCCTTTGTGGTTTGGGACACCGTTTTTCCATTCATCATTCATTTTTCTTTTCATATTTTCATCCTAAATAAACAGAAGGATGTGTGAAATATATGTCTCTCAAGCCTGCTCCATCAAAGGCATTACTGGTAGAAATGAATCTTCTCCAATGCCCTTTGCTAGTATTACATTTACATGCGTACTATTCTTTCTAGAGATCATAAGCTTTGTCAAGCACAGGCTGATGCCTGTTTTTCACAAATAATTATGTACTCTGTCATCAAGTGCAATTGAATTGTCAAAAACACAATTTTTTACTCTACACAAATAATATGACAGAAAAGCTTGCATAAGTCTTACTAATACATATCAGCCTTACCCAGCCAGTCCAGGCATCCACAGCTTTCATACACACACACACACACACACACACACACACACACACACACACACACACACACACACACACACACACACACACACACACACACACACACACACACACACACACACACACACACACACACACACATGCAAATATTAAATTTTGATGCCTTGAATGTAAATAATATACAATTGAGGTCAAAAATGTACACACACCATTAGCACCATATGTGAAAACTATTGTGTAATATTATTATGTATTAAAGCAAGGTGTGCTCTTATTTGAGATTCAGTGGGTTAATACCATTTGTGTAATGAGGGCAATTATAACACTCTGAAGCCAATTCAGTATTATTAATAAATCTTTCTCAATGTGGTAGTTGCAGTCATTTTATATACTTTTTATCTGGTCAATAAGTGATTTTAAAAAGCAAAAGTGAACGTGACAGGGAAATGGAGCGGCATTCTTATCCATAACAATTATCTTAAAACACTGTAGATATAAACCAGAGCACAAGGAGGGGAAAAAGCCCCCACAAAAATTGTTAAAATAACAAGTTGGCATAACCGTTAAAAATTAGATATCTGAAGTGCCCAAATAAGGTGTTCAGCACATATAAAGGACACTTTTCTTTCTGTTAGCACTTGGAGACACATTACAGACAACAAAGGGAAGACTTTGGATGTGTTTATATGTCAGTAAAGGAATGACCCAGGTTTCTGGTGTATGTGTGCATGAGAAAGGTCATGTAAACTGAAGTTGGTTGCTGTGTAAATTAGCAAACTGAGTGTTTGTGTATTTGCGAATGTTTTTTTTTTTATGTGTGATTGTGCAGACCTTCCCTGACTACTGCTATCAAGAGGTTCTCTGGCACTTTTTCCCCTCAATCTCATCATTCTCTTTCTGACCTTTTCCACTTCTTTCTGTCTCCCAGTCAGTTTTTCTGGTTCTATAGAAAAAATAACATTTCTAATGCAACATATGGTACTTGTACTACCTCCAAACTAGACGCTTACAGACAAACAAGCAGGGAGAGAAAAGGGAGAGAGAAAGAAACTATAGAGAACCAGCCCCACAGGGAACAAAAGTAGAGTCTCCAGAAGAAAGTTCAGCTCTCTGCAAACCAACTGGTATTGAAACTGCTTTGGATTCAGCACCATGGACAGGGACTGCTGTTCTATATCTGCTCAGTTCTGAGAGTGACCTAAGAACCCTGGACAGTGGCCATGGACTTAGTGAAAAAGTTTTTGGAGTGATAACTTCATTGCATTTTGGGAAGTTATAGTGTCAAACACGAATGGATGAAAAAAAAATTAATTATTACAACAATCACCAAAACTACATTTTGACAAATTTTTTACAGGTCAAAACATATGCCCTATAAATAAATATGTGACCCTGGACCACAAAACCAGTCTTAAGTCGCTGGGGTATATATTTGTAGCAATAGCCAAAAATACATAGTATGGGTCAAAATTATTGATTTTTCTTTTATGCCAAAAATCATTAGGAAATTAAGTAAAGATCATGTTCCATGAAGATTTTTTGTAAAATTTCTACTATAAATATATCAAAATCTAATTTTTGATTAGTAATATGCATTGTTAAGAACTTAATTTGGAGAACTTTAAAGGTGATTTTCTCAGTATTTTGATTTTTTTGCACCCACAGATTCCAGATTTTCAAATAGATGTATCTCGACCAAATATTGCCCTATCCTAACAAACAATACACCAATAGAAAGCTTATTTATTGAGCTTTCATATGATCTATACATCTCAGTTTTGTAAAATTTTACCTTATGACTGGTTTTGTGGTCCAGGGTCACATATTACATTTTCTTTTTTTCTCGTAGGTTGGTTGCATGAGCTGGGTAAACGACTGGGCACCCCCTATTTACTGTCCCCTCTTGCATCCCTCATTCCTGATTCGCTGCGCCCCACCATCTTGGAAGGATTGGTGGTCAATTCTAGCCATTGGAATGGCACTGATCTGGTGGGACATGAGTCTGTGTGGAACTCAAGCCAATGGAACACAACAGGAGCGGGGCCGGTGGCCACTTCTTCAAACGCAGGACAGACTGGAGCTGTACTGGGAGGCGGGCCCTCAATTCGGAGTTCATATGTGACATCGCTTTACTTCGCTTTAAGCAGTCTGACCAGCGTGGGCTTTGGGAATGTCTCAGCTAATACTGACTCGGAGAAGATCTTCTCTATCTGCACCATGCTGATCGGAGGTAAGTGCAAGACAAAACGGTTGCAAGTTTTTAAATGACTTTGAGTTTTGGACTTCTAATGCTTTACTATAGGGACATTTTTGTCCCTATAGCATTTTTGAGTGTTTTTTTTTTTTTTTTTTTTTTTCTTGCTCAGTTTAACATATCTAAAAGTTTGGTTCTTGAAAGTAGTCTTCCATATATAGAAGCCTAAGAAAGAGAAAGTTTCCACCAATGAATAAAAACTTAAAAAAAAACTTCATATAATATAAAATCTTTTTTTTTTTCACTATTGTGAGTTTACATCTTGCAATTCTGACTTTTTTCTCAGAATTGTATGATATAAATTCACAATTTTAGATTTTTTTCTCAAAATTCTGAAATATACAAACCTGAAATTGTGAGTTTTAAAGTCAGAATTGCAACATATAAAGGCAGAATTGCGGGACATAAACTCCAACATTTTTCTCACAATTTATATCCAGACTTTTTTTTCACAATTGTGAGTTATAAAGTCCAATTCCGAGAGGAAATATATTTCACAATTCCCAATTTTGTTATAAAGTCAGAATTGCGAGATATAACCTTAAAATTCTTAGGTAAAGAGTCAGAATTGTAAGATAAAAAGATTTTTTTTTTATTCAGTGCTTACCAAGGCTGATTTTTTTTGTTTACAGTATAGACTGTACTATTGTGAAATATTATTACAATTTAAAGTAAATTTTATATTTAAAAATATACCCCAAACTTTTAAATGGTAGTGTATTCCAGTAAAAAGGATTAGAAGTACTATTGTACAGAAATACATAAAAAATAAATTTAATTACAAAAAAATTCTAAATAGACAAAATATTTAAAAAATAACAATGCATAACTGTGCTAATTAGGCATCAGCTAATAGTAATTCCAGGTAATATCTTCAATCCAACAAAAAATTAATTAGACTAACTGTAGTAAAGAAAATTATCCATAATTATAATTTATTTCAAGATTCTGGTGTAAGAATTTTGGAAAACCATATTGATATTCAGATAATGAGATTTTTGTAGAATTATGGTTCTAGTAGGAATGTCTGTCTAAACAAGAATATGAAATCTTGAAGGTTGAAGCTGATGTGAATGTCATATACTGGAACAAGTGTATTTGTACCCATCTGGTAGAATTCCACTTTCATTTCCTTAATCTTTGTGTTAAAGACATGGTTTAATAACTTCTCTAAGCTTGGAGGGATCCAAATGTTATCTTTACCACCCCCACCAGACATCAATATTCAGAAAAATGATTTAGTCTCCTCAAGTAGTGATGATATAACATTTAAAATGTTCAAGCTTATGATTGTGCCACCATCCCACGATACAAATTGGTGTGTACATTTAAGATAGATTTAAAAACATAAGCTCATTCTGTTTTTCACATTAACAACATATATTATCAACAGGTCATTGGCACAGTAAAGTCAGCATTATTTTTATTCATTATTTACATTTTATATTGTAGAATTGTGTACACTTCACATAGACATGCAAAAGAAGGCTACAAGACTGCAAGTCCACATCAAGTGTGCTGATGACTGCATTTTCCCCAAGGTCTAAATTTGCTATAGACTTCTTGAATTTCCCTAAGGACTGCATTCTTCATAAGATCTTCTTCAGAAGACAGGGGTGCATTTGCTTTATTGGAGTAGTTTTTAGTAAACCGTCAGTGACTATTTGTGTTTCCATCTGACCTCATTTACTTTCAAACTACATTTCCCACAGGGGTCCATGCTTAGAGCACCAACATTTCCTTTGACCACGTTACTCATTAAGCTTAACTACTTATTGATTATCTCTATCTTCAACATATTTCCTTAGTGGAAAGTAAGGTTTATTGACCATCAGGTAAACAACCCTACAATCTTCAACCATATTTATAGAAACAGTGATGGCTGAGTACATATTTGTCTAATATTCCTGTATTTACCAAGTTATGTTAATGGACAACATTGTATATGTCTCACAACATGTTGCTTTCATATTTAATTGACTTGAAAGATTAAATTCAGTGTCTCTTTATTCGTATGGTTCAAAACCTTATAGTTGGCATATTTGTGTGGATTTTTTGACATTCTCTATACCTCCTAACCAGTTTAACTCCAGAGTAAGGTGGCTTACGCTAGCCGTTTTCTTTTAACCTGACTGTCGGGATTCGACTGCCGCAGAAATGGAGTGGCTTGTTATCTGCTGGGACAGCTGTAATGATTTTTCAGCTGCATGTGCCCTGTGAGGGTTTGAGGGAGATGTTGTGACAGTGGACTGAATTTTAAGGCATGTCCTCTGGGCCATGAAGAAAGAGACACAGGCTTCATTGCACTTAAGAGGGCCAAATGAGGATTGCTGAATCCATGCACACTCACATACATGCACGCTGAATCAATCTGTCACCAAATCCTACCACTAAGGGCCATTACTGTCCCAGCCAGCTGACAGCTGGGCTCCTACCCACACACAGAGATCATGCACACAGAGGATATTTGGGGAACACTGATATGCCTAAAATTACCATAATTATGTCAAACAAGTGAGCATATTGTTTGTTTGTTTTTTCATACGAAGTCCATACAATAAAATTTGTTATAGTCCCAATTGATTTCTATGGACAAAACCAGCTATGTACAATTTTTTTGTATGATTCACAATGTACACTACCTGTCAAAAGTTTTTGAACAGTGATAATTTTAATGTTTTTTTATATCACCCTCTTCTGCTCTCCAAGCCTGCACTTATTTGATCCGAAGTACAGCAAAAATATTTGTACTATTTAAAACAACTGTTTTCCATTTGAATATAATTTATTCTTGTGATCAAAGCTAAATTTTCAACATCAGTCATCAGTGGTACATGATTCTTCAGAAATCATTCTAATATGCTAATTTGCTGTTTAAGAAACATTTATTATTATTATTATTAATATTTGTGACCATAGACCACAAAACCAGTCATAAGGGTCCATTTTTTTTAAAACTGAGATTAATACATCATCTGAATCTGTTTGTTAGGATAGGACAGTATTTGGTGGAGATACAACTATTTGAAAATCTGCAACCTGAGGGTGCAAAACAAAACAAAAAATCTAAATACTGAGAAAATTGCCTTTAAAGTTGTCCAATGCGTATTACTAATCAAAAATTAAGTTTATATATATTTACGGTAGGAAATTTACAAAATAATACTTAATATGATTTTTGACTTAAAAGAAAAATCTGTAATTTTGACCCATACAATGTAATTTTTGGCTATTGCTACAAATATACCCATGCTACTAAATATTTGGTTTTGTGAGTAATTACAGCTGAGTAATCTTTTTTTTTTCATTGATTCTTTGAATAATAGAAAGATCCAAAGATCAGCATTTATTTAGATTTATATTTATTTTAAGTTATAAATGAAGACCATTCGTTTATTTTAGAAATTAATACTATTATTTAGCAAGGAGGCTTTATATTGATCAAAGGTGATGATAAAGACATTTATTATGTTGCAACAGATTTCTATTTCAGATAAATGCTGTTCGTCTAAACTTTCTATTCATCAAAGAAAAGTAAAACAATTCTACTCAGTGGTTTCCAACATAATAATAATAATAATAATAATAATAATAATAATAATAATAATAATAATAATAATAATAATAATAATAATAATAATAATACATGTTTTTTTGTACGAATGATTTCTGAAGGATCATTTGACTAGAGTAATGATGCTAAAATTCAGCTTTGAAATCCGAGGAATAAATTACATTTACAAATTACATTACATTTACAAATACAAAACAGTTATTTTAAATAGTATTTTTTTTTTTTTGCTGTACTTTGAATCAAATAAATAAAAAAAATAAAGAGAGCTCTTTAAACAACATTTAAAAAAAATCTCAAAATCTTAAAAAAACACAAACTTTTGAGTGGTAGTGTAAGTCATATACGACATGAGAGTTAGTGAACAGAATTTTAAGTTTTAGGTGAAGTGTCACTTTAAGAGATGTTTCTCCCAAAATTAATTAGGTTGTTTGATTTGATTTAATTCAGTTGTATACATGTGTTTTTAATATGCTTATGATGCTTTAATATGCTTTAATGATCATTGAAAGAGTTGCTAATCATTTAGAAATTGTTAATCATCTCGAACCTCAAGTTGTTTCATTTTCTATGGGGATTGAAAAGTTTCGACCATTTTAATTAATTTCGTGCACAGTTTTCTAGCAGGAAACATTCACTAAGCATCCAGATTAAATATACACTGTATTTTTAAGTAATGTTGATATTAAATGATACCGAAGTATTTGCGGAATATGCCTCTTCTGAAGTGCCTCTTCAATAAGTGCATCCATTCATAAAAGAAGATATAAAATTGATGTGGCGACCACTGCTTGGATAATTTGTTATTGGAATAATTTGATGAGAAATGTTTGATTTTATATTGGCTGCACAGTTTGAGTACACGCTGAAACTCAACAATAAAGAAAACAACTCCATATAATCTCGCTCCTGTTTTGTAGAGACAGTTCAGCAAGAGAACTCATTGTTCTTCCTACAGGAATCAGGTGGTTGAAACAGGTTTTATTAGCTTCTAATACTTCTGTTGTCCTATTTCACCTGATTTGAAGAGTTTCATGAATTTCATCACAAAGCTCATCCAAGCACTCAAAAGGCACATAACCCAGGTGCAGCCACTTATGCTGAGCACAGTTCTTGAACAGAAGAGCGGCATGCAATTTCCGCAACAATTTATGTCTACTTCAATTAGCACTCCATGAGTACTCTTCAATGCTTCTTGATTGTTTATACTCATGTTGGCAAAGTTCACAATGTTAAATAAATAGAAGATACAGAGTTTGGTGGAGTGAAAACAGATGCGCTGAACAGAATGTATGCAGAGGAAAAGGATTTGTGTTGCAAAGAAAACAGGCTGGAACAAGAGGTTAAAATTGATCCCTATCTCACTAAATGACTAAACCTTAACTCCTGGTAAAATCTCGGGTCATTGGATATTGCATTTGTGGTGTAACTAGGTGTGACTTTTAAGTGAGCAACTCCTGTAATTACTAGAGACACGTGTAAATGGCATTCTGTTTCTACTCCTCTCTGTAAATGGCTGACCACGTGCGATCATACAGATGGATGATAAAACAGATGTTAATATTTATCAGACCATTAGTGGGGTTACACTTCCTCGACTGAGCCTTGGAAGTGTATAGGGAGATACAGTAAAACTTGATTTAAAAACCTTATTAATGTGCTGTCGTGATGCTGAGAGCTTGAAAAAACACTCATGAGGCATATGAATGTCATTGTTCAAATTGATTATTTAAGTCACCTGAAATGTTTGTTTGTTTGTTTGTCCTTCTCCAGCACTCATGCATGCCGCGGTCTTTGGTAATGTGACGGCTATTATCCAGAGGATGTACTCGCGCCGCTCGCTCTATCACACTCGTACCAAAGACCTCAAAGACTTCATCCGCGTGCATCGACTTCCCAAGGCCCTCGCGCAGCGCATGCTGGAGTGCTTTCAGACGACGTGGTCTGTCAACAATGGCATCGATGTCAGCGAGGTAGTACTTTTAAATGTTCTTTCAATAATTTGTGTGCACAAATGAATACATGGTCAAAACAAGTTCACAATTTATTAATCATGCTTAAACAGTTGTACCACTCGTGTAGGGCTTATATTCAAACTGCTGTTCTGATCTATTCATTGAACACTTGTTGGGTTTTCTTGGTTTTCTTGCTCTTTTTGAACTCTTTCAATTCTTGGCACATTTCATAAGTAGCGTATTTTTTCTTCTTTTAACTAGCGGTCAACATGTCAATGTCAAACTATTGTATTGATTAATTTCCAATTATTTTTCTATGGGGTTTGTGATTTTCTGTTAACAAAGTTTTGACTTGTTTTATTTAACATTTTGTGCTCTTTACCAGCAATAAACATTGGATAAACATCAAATATTAACCATTTTTGGACAGTAAGCCTTTTAATGTTTTTAAATAAGTTTTTTTTTTAAAGCCTGTATTTATTTGATCCAAAATACAGCAAAAGCAATAATATTGTGAAATATTTGTACTATTTAAAATAACTGCTTTCTATTTGAATATATTTTAAAATGTAATTTATTTCTGTGATCAAAGCAAATTTTTGGATCATTACTCCAGTCGTCAGTGTCACATGATCCTTCAGAAATCATTCTTAATATGCTGATTTGCTGTTCAAGAAACATTTATTATTATTATTATTAATATTTAAAACTGTTTTTTGAGGATTCTTTGATTAATAGAAAGATCCAAAGATCAGTATTTATCTGAAATAAAAAGCTTTTGTAACATTATACACTATACCGTTCAAAAGCTTGGAGTCAGTATAATTTTGTTTTAGTTTTTTAGTTTTTTGGGGGAAAGGAATTATATAAATTAATACTTTTGTTTAGCAAGGATGCTTTAAATTGATCAAAAGTGTTCATGAAGACATATAATGTAAAAGATTTCTATTTCCGATAAATACTGTTCTTCTGAATTTGATATTCATCAAAGAAATCTGAAAAAAATCTACTTAGCTGTTTTCAGATTAATAATAATAATAATAATAATAATAATAACAATAAATGTTTTTGAGCAGCAAATCATAATATTAGAATGATTTCTGAAGGATCATGTGACTGGAATAATGGTGCTAAAATTTCAGCTTTGAAATCACAGGAATAAATTACATTTTAAAATATATTAAAATAGAAAGCAGTTATTTTAAATAGTTAAAATATTTCTAAATTGTAATGTTTTTGCTGTACTTTGGATCAAATAAATGCAGGCTTTGTGAGCAGAAGAGAGTTCTTTAAAAACATTAAAACTATTGTCCAAAAACTTTTGACTGGTAGTATATGCAGAATTTTTTAAGGAATGTTGATGTTATATGACACCTAAATGTCCTGTGTTTGTGGAATGTGCACTTATTTCAAGGCAATAAGTACCTCTTTTCATGGGAAAAAATAAATATGTAATTACAGATCTAACTGTTTGACCTGCTCTGGCACAAAAAAAAAGTCCTATTGATCCTATATTGATTGTAACTTCATAATTATTAAGTACAGAGTAGCATGTTATTTTATCTTATTAGCTACTCTGGCAAAATTCATTTGATAATTTATGACCTCCAGAGGAAAATGTTGTTAAACATTTACAGAGAATGCATTTTGCATTTGTAATTTCTCTGATACACATCTTAATAGAGAATGCTGGATCCTCCCATTGACCCATAGCCTTACAGGCTAAAATATAGGAAATCTGATACACACTTGTAATGAAATATTATGCTTAGTGCTGTCACTAACAACTTTTTTAGTAATCGAGTAATTGGTCGATTATTCTGATGATTAATCAAGTAATTGGATAATTATATTTTTTTTTTGTGGTAATTAAAATAAACCTAACTGAACAATAGCCTTGAAAATTACTTAAAGGTCTGAAACACGCAGTGTTATTCTGTCTTGATGTCATTTCAACTGAAAAAGGAAGACCCTTTTTTAAAATAGCTGATAGCATTTCATTTATATCACAGCTTGGTCTAGAGCCGTTTTGACAGCATATGACAGCCACAATTTCATCCATATCGCTATGCAATATACCATTCTGTGTAGAATTCAAATGGGTCTTAGTCCAATACATTTTGTGGTTTGCGCCAACTCGCACACATGATCAGCTCAATAGACAATAGAGCTAATGTCCATTACGCATTATAACAAATGACTGCAGAGGGCTAAAACGGCCTGACGATTGTTTTCACACTTTACTGCACAATCTAATCTTTGTTTAATATTGACTAAACAACCTTTAATTAAAACGTCCACTTAATCTTTACCATTTGGCCATTTCCTTACAATAGAAATGTTACAGCCACTGTAAATTCTTGAATATGTGGAAATCAAAAAGTGTAAGTGACGGTTTGAGCTTTTATTTTGAAATCGTGATGAATAGTTAGCATATTGAGAAAGATACTGATGTATTCTCCTGATTTACCTTAAAATCTGATTAAAAATGCCACACATTGCATTCCCAAAACTCACAGCAATATGCAGAGATGAAGTTCAAAATGCTCCACACATGTAAATAATAACTGTTTGTATAGGGCAGCATTTACTGTGAACAGAGCCATGTACGTAATCTGCACACATGTAAATAAAGCGCATATATTAAACCTGCATTGCATATATTTATTTAATTGAATCATAGCGTTTGTGAATTCACAATAGCATCATGCTTTATTATGATTTTTAATATATCATGCAGCCTAGGATTCTTGTCCGTGAAATGCACCATTTCCAGTATTTTGCCAGTTACTTGACACGGGCAAATTGCAGCCAATGAAGCAAGTACTCGAACTGAGTCGTGGAATTGTGACAGCCCTAATTATGCTCATAGTATTATATTTTATGTGATTTTAGCTCAATTTCAATACAACAATTCCAATCTGCATTGCTTATTATTGGCCTTCTTGATATCACTGGTGTGATTTGATGCATCTAAGATTAAAGCATGTTATCCTTTTTTATTTTATTTTCACTTCACCATCTCTCATTCTGTTTCATAATCCCTCATATCTTTTATCATTTGGTTTATTTTCTCTTTCCGTTCGCATTTCATTCACTCTCTCATCCGTAACTCTGATCTTCTCTTAAACAAGAGATTCCATCTTACACTCACAATGTATTTAATGAGCCCAATTCAAAACACTCGTTACATAACTCATAACCGCCTCTTTGCTTTGATATCTACAGCAACTCCCATTAAAGTAGAGGACTGATCTACAGTTTCTTTGCTGAACTTGTTTCCTTGACGATGGACCGTAAATCGAACATTTTTATGCTTTTCAAGAATGAGAAGTAAAAGTAAGTGTACATACTTCAAATAAAATATCTCTTTATCCTCTCCCAGCTCCTGAAGGATTTTCCAGATGAACTGCGGGCTGACATCGCCATGCACCTGAATAAAGAGCTGCTCCAGCTGCCTCTGTTTGAATCGGCCAGTCGAGGGTGTCTGCGCTCTCTGTCGCTCATCATCAAAACCTCCTTCTGTGCTCCAGGAGAGTTCCTCATTCGCCAGGGAGATGCTCTGCAGGCCATCTACTTTGTCTGCTCAGGGTCCATGGAAGTGCTCAAGGACAACACTGTGCTGGCTATACTGGGTAAGACTGCACACAAACAAGGGATAATTTAGGATAACTGGGCCATTTTTTTCTCTGTCATCTCAAAGGCAGAATGATTTTACCTGAATTCACCCTATATATGTGACCCTGGACCACAAAACCAGTCATAAGGTTAAATTTTACAAAACTGAGATGCATCATATGAAAGCTCAATAAATAAGCTTTCTATTGATGTATGGTTTGTTAGGATAGGACAATATTTGGCCGAGATACATCTATTTGAAAATCTGGAATCTGAGGGTGCAAAAAAATTAAAATACTGAGAAAATCACCTTTAAAGTTGTCCAAATTAAATTCTTAACAATGCATATTACTAATCAAAAATTACATTTTGATGTATTTATAGTAGGAATTTTACAAAAAATCTTCATGGAACATTACTTAATTTCCTAATGATTTTTGGCATAAAAGAAAAATCAATAATTTTGACCCATACAGTGTATTTTTGGCTATTGCTACAAATATACCCCAGCGACTTAAGACTGGTTTTGTGGTCCAGGGTCACATATACACTACCAGTCAAAAGTTTTTGAACAGTAAGATTTTTAATGTTTTTTTTTAAAGAAGTCTCTTCTGCTTACCAAGCCTGCATTTATTTGATGTACAGCAAAAACAGTACAATTTTAAAATACTTTTACTATTTAAAATAAGTGTTTTCTATTTGAATATATTTTAAACTGTAATGTATTGCTGTAATTTCAAAACTGAAATTTTAGCATCATTACTCCAGTCACATGATCCTTCAGAAATCATTCTAATATTCTGATTTGCTGCTCAAAAAAACATTTATTATTATTATTATGTTGAAAAAAATTTCAGGTTTCTCTGATGAATAGAAAGTTCAAAAGAACAGCATTTATCTGAAATACAAATGTTTTGTATCATTATAAATGTCTTTATCATCAATTTTTTTTTCTATTTATCAAAGAATCCTGATACATTGTTCTCAACTGTTTTAAATATTGATAATAATAGTAATAATAATAAATGTTTCTTGAACAGCAAATCAATATATTAGAATGATTTTTCAAGGATTATGTGACACTGAAGACTGGAGTAATGGAGCTGAAAATGTAGCTTTGATCCCAGGAATAAATGACATTTTAAATTATATTTAAATAGAAAGCAGTTATTTTGAATAGCAAAAACTTTTCTAAATTTTACTGTTTTGCTGTACTTTGGATCAAATAAATGCAGGCCTGGTGAGCAGAAGAGACTTCTTACTGTTCAAAAACTTTTGAATGGTAGTGTATATACATCACACACATAACTGTCTTCAATGATTTCTAGCACTATACAGCTTGTGCAAATGCATTTGTGTGTGTCAGTCATGCTGGCTTATTCATTGGTTCCTATATTATAATTTCACAGCAATTTCAAAGCCCATTTAAATTCCTCCTACCTGTCACTATTAATTGTGCTTGCTGTGTGATATTGAGACAGGCCAATACAATAAAAACTACCCACACATGCACACACACTATCCATTAATTTCATTCTATCATTTATGACATAATTCAGACATTTTAAATGAGCTAAATAATGGCTCTTTTAAAGCACCTTAACACACACTTGTTCAGCAAATCTCATCTTCCCACTACTTATTGTTTCAAGGGTGGATTCCCATATAATTTTCAAGTCTATTGAACAGTAACTATCCCCCTCCCCCCATTATACACACACACAGTTGGCTCATTGGCTTCATTTTCTCATTAATTGTCTTCCTTTGTTATGCATATTAATGCATATATTATCTGCGAGATTCAGCTACTGTTGATGATGAGGTGATGTGCGGTTTCTCTAATGAGTTTGCCAATACATGACATGCCAAAACATACAAGCTCAGCTCCAAAACACAGTGAGCTGCCTGTCTAAGCAGCTACCTTCTAAAGGTGGGGTTGTATTTGCCATTGTTCAGCAATTTTCACTAGAATAGTCATATCAGTTGGAATCTATGCAGTCAGGAGTTTCTCACAAGTATGCAAATGTTCCCCATACAGATTTGTATTCAAGTTGGAAATGCAAATTTGTCACACTGACCAATAGAAAGCTGCTTGGTTTAAAAGTGTCTCCTGTGTTTATGACATTTATAGCCATACTGAAAGCAACAACAGATAGCTCACCGCAGTTCTTGAAAATAAATTTAAGCAAACATATGTTAAAACTGCAAACTAACAAATGTTTTCCATGACAATTTTCCCTCTTTTTTTGTCTATTGTTTTGACAAATTGTTTTGTTATTGCTCTAATTCTTGTTTCGGGTTTCTCTTTTTAATGAACCGTACATTGGGTTAGTCACTCAATTAGTTCTCTTGTGCTTTGTTCCCACCCTTCTAAATTATGTTGCACTGATAAGGAGTTATCGCAAACTAAGACTGTTTAGTTGTGCTATCTTACAATCAATATATAGTAAATGTAATTTAAAGTGTTAAAACTTAATGTTACCAGTTAAAACCTGAAGTGGCAATGAGGTCTTAAAATGTATGGAAAGAGTCTTAAAAAGATTTTAAAAAGGTATTAAATTTAACTCATGATTCCTGTATATACCCTAGAGTAACAGCTCACTACCAGTTACAAAAGACACTGTAACAGTCTGTCACAGGCAATTAGCTGCATTTTTCATCAATTCATTTCTTAAATTTTCCTTTAACTATGTTCTGGCTCACTATCTACTGGCGTATATATTTTTTTGGCCCGATGCCAAACTTGCCGACTCATAATTCATGTATCTATTTTCGAATGAATTAAACTAAATATTTAAAATTTTAGTTTCTCTCAACTGGTCTGAACGCGTTTTCTCTGAGCTTTCTGCCTTCTCTGCTGAAAATACATGCCATAAAGTTGTCCAAAACAAGATATCTTAGAAGGCAGCATAAATTTAGCTTTCTTTCAGCTTGCTATGATCCCCCAAATCCCCTTTTTTTAGTAGGCGGCTCTCTAGGATTTTCATAACACCATCTGATACCTCCAAATTCCTCATTTTCCCCATTGGCTATGTTACTTTTGACCAGTAGACTAACCTAAGAACATCTTTTGCCTAGAGCTGGTATAAATATGAAGCCTGCATCCTGACATTACCTTGTGCTTTCATGCTATAAGAGACATTAGCATTCCAGCTCACATGTACTTAAGTCTGTGATTGCTATTCCATGCACAGCAGTCGTTCCCACACTTACATTCGCATTCCTAACATATTCTCCAGTCCTGTACTTATATGATGAAAAGTCTTGGCACAAACATAGAAAACTGATGCACATAGTCATTTTCAGAGAAATCTAGTGTAGCCATTCAAATTTGAGTCAAGCATGAGTTAACACCGAAATGTTTTCTGTGTAAATCTTTGGAAATGTGTGAATATCTCTCTATGAGACTAGAAAAGGTCAGCGCTTTTTATGGTATTGTAGAGCTTAATGAGCTCGGCAAGCAGCCCAGATGTGAAACCCAGTAGTATTCATGAGGATTCGTGATTTTATGACCTATTGTGTCCTTCAGCGAGGCACTTAGCCTACTGGTTGCTGCAGTAACTGACCCATAAGTTACTTTTGATAACAAATAACAACAGAATCAAAGATAACATCCATGTAAATGTCTGATTTCACATGATTCTTGCACAATGTACCCTGATTACATCTACTAGATAAATACTCAGTCTGTTAAAGGTTGTATCAGCGATTTCTAGCCTGAAACATAAAGTGTCAAATTCAGCTGACCTTTCATCACGATCCGCTCGCTGCCTGCCCCATAAATTGTCTGTGAAAAAACCGCGTCTCTCTGGTCAGCCTAGGGTCCGAGATATGCCAAAAAAACAATCGGCACTACCAACCTTTCCACAGATAAACAAACAGTGTTCCAACCAATCAGCGTCAGGGGTTTGGTGTTGTGGACTTTCGCTCCGCCTCCCTCACATCCCTGCACCAGTAGGAAAGTCCACAACACCAAACCCCTGAAAGGTTGGTAGTGCCGATTGTTTTTTTGGCATATCTCGGACCCTAGGCTGACCAGAGAGACGCGTTTTTTTCACAGACAATTTATGGGGCAAGCAGCGAGCGGATCGTGAAGAAAGGTCAGCTGAAATTGACACTTTATGTTTTAGGCTAGAAATCGCTGATACAACCTTTAATGAGGCAGAAATGCAATGACACCTTAGCTACTTGTCGCACTTTTCATTCAAGTGAATATTTCTTCATTTTTGAAAGTCAGTTGTTGTATATATGCATTCAAAGAGATACTGTAGATTTCAGCTGTTACTGAATTATAAACATCAAAATGAAAAAGGTAACATACAAAAATATTGCAAAAACATACTCTATAACTGTTTTCAGCTAGATATTTTAAGCCATTATGCCAAATAACCCCAGTCTATATTAAAATCGATTTCATTAACAATGCTTCATGTTTATAACATAGATGTAACTCATTATTTCATAAAATTGTGTAATGACATGAAATATAAATCAACAGATAAAAATATGGTTATGAAAGTAGCCACAACAGATACATGTATTAGTGATAAATTGCCTTTGCTGCTATTCCCAATGGCTTAATTTACATAGAAGTGCTCAGTATCATGCAGCTGTAATCAGTTCACTTTACAAGCCCATGGATAATAACATACAAATAAACACATGCATGCAATTTGAATAACAGGAAGTAAAAAATTTTAACGAAAAGCTCAGGGTTTTATTTATGGGAACTGTGCACAGCACAAAGGCCTTCCAAAAACCTTGTTGGGAAGCTTCTAAAAGATAACAAGATGGCAAGATAACAAGAGGCAAAACTGCCTTCAGCCATTAGCAGTTGGAATCTTAATAAGCTTTTGGAGAAGACAGCATCTCCTAAACTAAATGTGAATGATAGCTAAAAATGTAAGCATATATTTTTTGCAGTGTTTAACTATGGAAGCCCTTTCCACCACTGAATAAAAAATAAAAAAATGTTATTGCGACTTTTTTTCTCAGGATTACACGAAACAAACTCGAAATTCTGACTTTTTTTCTCTGAATTGTGTAAACTTAAATATAAACTTGCACTTGCAAGTTATAAAGTCAGAATTGCATGATACAAACTTACATTTTTTCTCAGAATTATGTGATGCAAACTTGCAATTCTGACTTTTCTCAGAATTGTGAGATATAAACTTAGAATTGCAAGTTAAAAAGTCAGAATTACAAGATACAAACTCGCAATTCTGACTTTTTTTCTCTGAATTGTGTAAACTTAAATATAAACTTGCACTTGCGAGTTATAAAGTCAGAATTGCATGATACAAACTTACATTTTTTCTCAGAATTATGTGATGCAAACTTGCAATTCTGACTTTTCTCAGAATTGTGAGATATAAACTTAGAATTGCAAGTTAAAAAGTCAGAATTACAAGATACAAACTCGCAATTCTGACTTTTTTTCTCTGAATTGTGTAAACTTAAATATAAACTTGCACTTGCGAGTTATAAAGTCAGAATTGCATGATACAAACTTACATTTTTTCTCAGAATTATGTGATGCAAACTTGCAATTCTGACTTTTCTCAGAATTGTGAGATATAAACTTAGAATTGCAAGTTAAAAAGTCAGAATTACAAGATACAAACTCGCAATTCTGACTTTTTTTCTCAGAATTATGATACAAACGTGCAATTCTGACTCTTTTTCTCAGAATTGTGAGTTCTATCTATTTTCTATCCCCTTTACCCCTAAACCTAACCCTTACAGAAAACTACGATTTTTGCATTTCAGTATGTTTTTAAAGCCTTCAGTTTACAAAGACACAGGACGTGTCCTCATTGTAGTACCCGAGTCATTATACACATTTGTGTCCTCATTAACCATATATACCAGAACCACCCTCCCCCAGCCCCCAACACACAGTCACAGGAACAGTGAGAACCTTCTTCATTTCTTCACAATCCAATGATTTTTTTCAAAATCCTTATCTAATGTGATACCTCAGAGTGTATAGACCAATGTAATGAACAAATGGTTTATCAATGCAGCGCTGTCAGACATAGCCTCATGCCTTTGAGGCTATTAGGACTGGATTTCAATGAACACCTCTTTTCTATAGTCTCTCTCTGCCTCTTTGTGCTTTTTTAGTTTAGTCACCCAGGATCCTCTTTGCCATAGCCTTTCCTTTTTGTTTGTTCCTCCTTTTTTTTTTTTTTTTTTTTTTAGAAAACTCCAAGACAGCAGCTGTGACCATAGATGGACTATGAAACTTTTACTGTGTTTTTCTCCTTTCATCCGAGCGTGGAGCAGCTGCTTAATACACATCCACACACTCAGTTTCTTAGACCCGTCATATGAAAGCGCGAGAAGCCAGTCCTTTATAAAAAAAAAAAAAAAAAACATTTGGTTGGAATATGGATAATGCATGCTATGATTTGTACCAAATTATACAATATGTAAAGATAACATGTATAATTTATATACAGTATGACAGTCATTTACATGGCGCCTTAAAAGCTTCTTCATACCAAAGGACAAAAAAAAATAAAAATCAGATGCTTACAGTTTTCCATCATGAATAAACTATTTGTCGTATCCGAACCCCCTCTTGTACAGTACCTACAGTTAATCTGAAAATAAAGGCTCTCAAAAGGTCACAGTAAACGATGAGCCAGAGCTCTCGCCGAGCTAAAGGTTCCTGTGTGTGTGTGTGTGTGTGTGTGTGTGTGTGTGTGTGTGTGTGAGGGTCTCTTTATCTCTAAATGGCTGGACTCTATTGCTCTGATCAAATCAAATATTGGCGTGCTGCTAGGCCACATCCACCTCTCTCTCACACACTTAATAATTGATGGTTAATGCATTATTAAAATGCTTTGACTATTAATACAGGCTGACACATGAAGGCGAGAACCATAGATCTCCACACACATGGAAAATAATGTGGGAGGGAGTGAATCAAGGATTGGGAAAAAGAACATGCAGTGCAGAGGAAATAAACGCAAAACAGACAAATTCATTCACTCTGCATATTTAAATCTCTGTTCCAAAACCTAGTGAGCTGCTTACCTAGACAGTGTTTTATATAATATATTTAATAGCTTTAGAAAGAATTTTTTTATGCTCAGCAAGCATTTATTTAAACCAAAAATATTAATATTGTGAAATAATATTGCATTTTAAAATAACTGTTTTCCACTTTGATAGATTTTAAAATGTTATTTATTCCTGTGATGGAAAAGCTGAATTTTCAGCAGCCATTACTCCAGTCCTCAGTGTTTTAGTGCCACGTAAAAAAAAAAAAAAAAAAAAAAACAAGATTAAAGCCATAATATTTTGAGAATAAATTCAAGTATAAAGTTGAAATATTACGAGAATAAAGTCGAAATACTCGAGAATGAAGTCGACATACTACGTGAATAAAGTCAAAATACTACGAGAATAAAGTCGAAATACTCGAGAATGAAGTTGACATACTACGTGAATAAAGTCAAAATACTACGAGAATAAAGTCGAAATACTACGAGAATAAAGTCAAAATACTACGAGAATAAAGTCGAAATACTACGAGAATAAAGTCGAAATACTACGAGAATAAAGTCAAAATATTACAAGAATAAAGTCGAAATACTACGAGAATAAAGTCAAAATACTACGAGAATAAATTTGAAATACTACGAGAATAAAGTCAAAATACTACGAGAATAAAGTTTAAATACTACGAGAATAAAGTCGAAATACTACGAGAATAAAGTCAAAATACTATGAGAATAAAGTCGAAATACTACGGGAATAAAGTCAAAATATTACGAGAATAAAGTCGAAATAGTATGAGAATGAAGTCGAAATATTACGAGAATAAAGTCGGGATACTCGAGAATAAAGTCGAAATATTACGAGAATAAAGTCGAAATACTATGAGAATAAAGTCAAAATACTACGAGAATAAAGTCGAAATACTACGAGAATAAAGTCGAAATACTACGAGAATAAAGTCGAAATACTACGAGAATAAAGTCAAAATACTACGAGAATAAATTTGAAATACTACGAGAATAAAGTCAAAATACTACGAGAATAAAGTTTAAATACTACGGGAATAAAGTCGAAATACTACGAGAATAAAGTCAAAATACTACGAGAATAAAGTCGAAATATAACGAGAATAAAGTCGAAATACTACGAGAATAAAGTCAAAATACTACGAGAATAAAGTTGAAATTACGAGAATAAAGTCAAAATATTACAAGAATAAAATCGAAGTATTACAAGAATAAAGTCGAAATACTACGAGAATAAAGTCAAAATATTACGAGAATAAAGTCGAAATAGTATGAGAATGAAGTCGAAATATTACGAGAATAAAGTCGGGATACTCGAGAATAAAGTCGAAATATTACGAGAATAAAGTCGAAATACTATGAGAATAAAGTCGAAATATAACAAGAATAAAGTCGAAATACTACGAGAATAAAGTCAAAATACGACGAGAATAAAGTTGAAATTACGAGAATAAAGTCGAAATATTACGAGAATAAAGTTGAAATATTTTGAGAATAAAAAAAGTCAAAATGCTACGAAAATAAAGTCAAAATATTTGCAGAATAAAGTCAAAGTACTACGAGAATAAAGTCGAAATATTTGCAGAATAAAGTCGAAATACTATGAGAATAAAGTCGAAATATTTGGAGAATAAATCGAAATACTACGAGAATAAAGTTTAATGTCTTCGATTGCATTTGTTATTTGTAATATAAAACAAAGTCTCAGCCTTCTAAATTAGTTTTATTGTGAAAAACAAACAATGTGCCTGACAATAATTTGTTTTTCAAGCTCTTTGATATAGCGTGACAGATCGCTGTATTCATGTGAATCAATTCATTTAATTATACTGTTTTCTTTGTGAGAGTTTCATCACCTACTCATTATTCTCGTAGTATTTCGACTTTATTCTCGTAATATTTTGACTTTAACCTCATAATGTTGACATTATTCTCAAAATTTTACAACTTTAATGGCTTAGTCTTCCATTTTATTTAATTTTATAACGTGGCACTAAAACGCTGTCGTATCAGTGTCATATGGTCCTTCAGAAATCATTTTAATATGCTGATTTGTGAAACATTGAGAGTTTATATAAATCTCACACTTCCAGTGTCTTTTTTTCCAGAGATTGAATGGACCATTAAACCATGAGATATGCAACCTTTAAGACATAACCTATTATGTCTCGAAAGCAAGAGGGAAAGCAGAGCTGTGAATGAATGCACACACACATTCAGGTACACCTATATAGCCTGTCTGTGTTCCCATGCACGTCCACTCACTGTCACCGAGAGGCTGTTTGGTTCAGTGTTTGGGGGATCTGCGTTTGATGTTGAAAACACACCACCTGCACACACGCAAAGTAATGGCACTTTCCTGTGGCGTTATCGATCTGACAGCTTGACCCGAGGATCCACAGGAGGCTCCGGAGAATACTGGAGAGAGAGAGACAAACGGATAGACAACCGGGAAAACAGAGAGACAGCAGGAGAGAAAGACACAGAGCAAATTGGCAATGACTGATAAAAAATGAAAGCTTGAAACGAGAGCGAACAATTAGTCAAGACAGACAGCAATAAACACTTATTCTCGGAAGCAGACCGATAAATACACACGCAGACACACAGACGTCTCTGAGCTGCGGTTGGAGTGGGAGTGATTGTCTTAATTAAAGCTGTGATATGAAATGGCTTCCTCCACCTAGACTCATGTCACCTCGCAATGAGATTACTGTACACGTGTTATTGCACTGTAGAGCTACAGACTGTCGGGGCTGTGAAGAGACTGAATCAGAGAGAGGAGGAGAAAGCAGATATAGAAACATGAAAAGGGGGAAACAAAGAGATGGAGGGAGAGATTCCTGTTAAGGTTATGTCACACGGCTCATGTCAATGTTGCCTGATGCATTGAATTCTGTGGAATGAATGCATGCCAGTCAAGCTCTAACGTGGTGCTCAAAGTTCAAACAATTTCAACTTTGACCCCATTTCCCACTGACCTTTCAAAGTGCAATCTATGATTACCGGCAATGACAGGTCCTGAGTGATTAATACATGATTTTGCAAATCGAATGATGTCTTCTAGAATCTAGAGACCAAAGCAACAAGAAATATGTATAATGTAATCTTGAATGACTCTTTTCATTTTTGAATATTCGCCATATTGTTTCCTAAAGAATCCTGTAAATTCCATTTTTAAACAATTTTTTTTATAAACTGTTTTTTTCGTGCAACAATCCATGCACATGTGCCACTTTTAGGTTGAGGGAAATTATAAAAAGCTATAAAATGGAAATTGCGACCAAATTGTCTTTGCTATTGTGATGCATATGCAAATGAAATAGCTTTTTAAACAATAAAAAAAGGTGCGGGTGGGACTTGATTTTGTTCAGTGGGAATTGATTGAATTATGGAAAGTGAGCGATGCAAACTGAATGGCCAAATGTTTTATGTGAGTGGTTTCTTGAGGAAAATGGTTGAAACTTGTCTAGCCATTGGATAACATTTATTACCCAGTCCTCAAACCGGAGGACTGCGAAACATTTCAACAAAATAAGAAAAATTTGGACATCTTCATCCTGTTCAAAAGTTTTCACCCCCCGGCTCTTAATGCATCATGTTCAGGATTGCGTTTCCGTGTAAATGGACCAAAACGAAGACTTTTGAAAACGATGGCGTGGCTACCCACATTCACTCTGTATATCCTTGACAACTGTGTAAGCAATAACATCATGGTCATTGTTGTTCCTGCCAGTGACTAGCAACTAACTTTAATGAATGGTTATGTTACATGCGTTTTTGGTTGTGTAGTGTGGACGTAGATCATTTTTTAAATGTAATGAAAACGCCAGTGTAGACAAGGATCATTTTCATTTTAAACTTCACTCTCTAACAGCAGGTGGCGCTTATGGAACAGCAGCAATTTTGCATTTCCTTGTAAACAATGTAGTGTTGCGTTTATAAATACTACATTAATATGCATTATACAGAGGTAAGATAAAAGGAAAGTACCATCTAAACTTTTCTGAAGACATTCAGTTCCTCTCAGAGATACATTCATATAAACCCCCACCCCCTATTCAATATTTAGGATTTTCTTCCAGTATTTTGTGTATTGTGAACAGTGAGCTGATCTGCCTGTCATAATGTTTTCTCCTCTTTCCATTCATCTTAATTGTCTCTGGCTTCTGTTAACCACCATTTACAGTTGGTTTATTTTCCCAGTTAAAGAATTAGTTGAATTAGTTTTTCTTTTTATAAACCGTGTGGGTAATTCAAACTAGTTTACTGTTTAAAGCGGTACATCGCCCAGCACAACATAGAGCTCTTGTAAACATGACAGTACACACATGCAAACACACACACATTCCATGCATAATTACCACACCTGCTTACTTGATGAAAGATGCACATATGGTCTACCACCCATCTCTCTCCCTGCGCTGCTGAACTCAGTTGCCTTCTAATGTGTGCCAACCGGTGTGCCTTCCCAGAATGCACTGCTCTGACACTTCAGTACACTTCAGAATTTGTCACTGCTTTCATAGTCCCTTTGCACCAAACCAGAACTTATTTTTAGCCTCTATGCTGCCTTGTGTGTCCCTCCTGTGTTTCATTTTCAATCCTAGAACTGAAAGATTTTGCTTAGGACTTTAGCGTCTAAATTTGATTGACACTCTGTGTCTGTTTACTTGTCTGAACACGTTTACACAAAATACTGGAGGGATCTAACATGCATATGCAACCTTAAATGCGTACTTATGAGTTTTGCATGACAAAGCCACAAATAAACTTCTATATGCTTTTCTCAAACAGGAAAAGGGGACCTGATCGGATCGGACTCGCTTACGAAAGAGCAGGTGATCAAGACCAACGCAAATGTGAAAGCACTGACATATTGCGACCTGCAGTACATCAGCCTGAAGGGACTGCGAGAAGTGCTGCGCCTCTATCCTGAATACGCCCAGAAGTTTGTCAGCGAAATTCAGCATGATCTCACCTATAACCTGCGGGAGGGCAGTGGAGCTGACGTGAGTGATGCTTGCAAGCACACATGATGGTATTCAGGGCAAAGGGTAACAATCCCAGAGTATTACCTTTGATTCTACATCCATGACTGTAAAGGTCGAGCAGTGTGTGCATGTGCTTTTTTTAGCCCGAATCATGTGCATGAGGGACTGAGGCAATTACCTTGAATGTACAGATCAGGAGTCGATACATCACCTAGGATCGGATTATCAATATTGTACGGTTGTGCAGTGGAGCTGATATGACTCCTATAAATAGTGCATCGTTCAAATAGACAAACATGATAAAAGTCGCCTTCATGAACATTATGGTTCATATTCTCTGCTGTATCAATTCTTTCAGATCTTTCTTATAAAATTACTTAGTAGATATAAAAATAGAAACAGTAGTGTACATACAATACATTCATGAGTTTTTAGACAGTTCACCCAAAAAAAAATTATTCTGTCATTTACTCCAGCCTACGGAATATTTGTTCATACAATGGAAATCAGTATTAACCATAACTCCTAAAAAGTGTGTTCTGCAGGAAAAAAAACACTTTCATTGTAGAGTGAACTATTTATTTGGTTTGGACAGCATAGCTCAGATAAACTGCAGGTCTCCATTTTTTAATTCTATTAATAATTTCTTACATTTTTAAAGTGCTTTTCTCACATCATTCCATTGCTGATCTAGAGGAGGAAAAAAGATAAAAAGGATTTCATTTGCGATTTTTCTGTAACTTAACTAGTATAGAAAGACATTAACAAAGTACTTTTCCAGGCTATATATTATTTGCTTTATTCTGAAACACACTTCAGTTGTTACAGTGTTGCATTTGCTGATTTGGTTCACTTTGACAAGGCAATATTTCAAAGCATACCAAAATGTATTTATGCAAGTCACGTGTGAGTAAAACTGTCGGTCAGACTGCACCTGTTTATGTTTAGGATTCTGCTCATAGAATTAAATACTGCTGCTTTTTAAGTATAACTCATAATGTATTTCCTGTTTAGAAATGATACAGCATGGTTTGTTGATTTGTTTGGTCAGATTGCTATCGAAGCCTGTTAATGCCACTGAATAAACATTAAAAAAAGGTTATTGCAACCTTTCATCTCACAATTCTGACATTTTTTTGTCACAATTACGAGTTTTCATCTCACAATTCTGACATTTTTTTGTCACAATTACGAGTTTTCATCTTACAATTCTGACTTTTTTTCTCAGAAATGTGTGATAGAAACTTACAATTGTAAGTTATAAAGTCAGAATTCTGAGACATGAACTCACAATTCTGACTTTTTGTTACGTTTTTCAAAATGACTTTATAACTTGCAGTTGAGTTTATATCTCAAAAATCTTAGAAAAAAAGGAATTGCAAGAAAAAAATCAGAATTGTGAGTTTTTACTTTGCAATTCTAACTTTTTTCTTGGGATGCACGATATGAAACTTTTTTACCGATAGCCGATAATTAAGTCCTTCTTGTGGCCGATGCCGATACCGATACCCAATACGTTCATATGTTTATATGATAATTTTGTGCACCCAGGAGAATACAAAATCTAAGATAAACTAATGAAATGTATAGTATATATCTGGGTCTAACAATCATAGCAAACATCAGTCCTGACTCTTCAAAAATGTTTTTATTTTTTGTGTAAGGCACCGCAATTCTAAATAAATAAAATGCTTTGACATTTGTCAACCTGGAAAAAATGAAAAGTGCATCATGGAGTAACGTCAGATGTCCAAATGTCCGTTAAAGCTTACGTGTAGTCCATTCTTGTTGATCATATTATGAATGTGTGCAGCAACCAAATCGTACAAGGCAGGGAATAAAACATCAGAATCGAGATAAAAACATCTAAACTCTTCAGAATGCCGCAAGCCCAACGCAGGTCATGTGACATGAACCAACCAATCAGCTTCATCCTTTCCCTTAATAACATTGAAAGCACTGCCAAGATGGAGAAACAGCTTCTCATAGCTGTACAGGAATAAACATTTTTAAATAAATTTAATAACAGAGCTACTGCAAGCGATTTTTAATGCTGAAAATCCATTTATCCTTTGCTGAAACTTCCGCGTCTTTATGGAGAGCGCAGGTCATGGTTGCTTAGCAACGGCAGACGCCACAGCAGAGCAGGCTACAGAGCAGTTTGGAAAGAAAGAGAAAGCGGCGCGCCTAGCTTTTTCCACGCGTTTTTAGGCGCGACATGTGAACGGCCCCTAAAACAGATTTCCCGCGATGACGACCTCTGAAGTGAGATATAAGATTTGTTGTGTTAAAACTTGACGGCTTTTTACCTCCTCTCGGAATCCTTGCTAAACATGTGTTGCAAATAGCAGTAGCATTGTCCTCCTCTGTCACCGTGAAAAACTTCCAGACCGGCTAAGACGATGATGACGACACAGATGATGACGTATTACACGCGACAAAGTCCGAGAGTCACTGCAGTTTACAGCTGCAGTCACTTGCACTCGGAAGGCAGATGAATCTCAGATAAACCAGACTGATTGATTGATTTACCAGCAAGAGAACTTTATCGGATCGGATTTCATTTATTTATCGGAGGAATAAAAATGACGTAATTTTTACCCATATCGGTCGATAATTTATCTGTCCGATAAATATCGTGCATCCCTACTTTTTTCTTTCAATTCTGACTTTATATCACGCAGTTCTGAGTTATATAGTCAGAATTGTGATATAAACTTGTGATATAAACAATTCCAAGTTACAAAGTCAGAGTAAAAGTCATTGTAAGTTTATACCTTACAGTTTTGAAAAAAAGCCAGAATTGCAAGAAAAAAAATTCTGAATTGCAAGATATAAATATGACTTTATAACTCGCAACTGCGAGTTTACATCTCACAATTCTGAGAGAAAAAAAAACTGAATTGAAAGAAAAAAAGTCAGAATTGCGAGATACAAGCTCGCATTTGCGAGAAAAGTCAGAATTGAGAGTTAATATCTCAATATTCTGACTTTATAACTCGCAACTGCGATTTTGTATCACACAGTTCTCACAAAAATAAAAAGCCGCAATAACCTTTTTTTAATTCAGTGGCATTCATTGCTTTCCCACCAAAAGTAAGTAAACCAACCGATAAGATGTATGTTTTTGGTCACATGCCCAAAATATTTTGCTAAATGGCAGTAAAAAGCAGAGGAGGACAGAAAGTTCTACAGCATTGCTTGGTGTACCATAGTAACTAGAGAACAGCTACTTTAAAAAGCATTTGCCAAATAAATAAAAATGCGAGAAATGTAAATCTATAACCCTCTACTGCACACCCAGTTGTCCCTAGTGAATTTGTGCGTGTAGACTTCCGAGTTCCTCAATGAATTCCTGAGCTGTGACCTACAGACTGGAGGTATGTGTGCGTAACGCTGCATTGCTCACATCCACAACCAGCGGAATACAAAATGGATCCCCATCTGCTTTCTTTGGCATCTTTTCTTCCTTCTTGCACATTCCTGAAGTCCCTGTCCTTTCCCCGACTTAGATAAAGCCCCTCCACCCCCTGATCTTCAGAATGCACATGTATCCTGTGCACGAGACCCTCTCCTACACACACAATCTTCCAGCCTTGAGTATAACTTGCAAGGACAGGAATAGCAGCAGGCTGCGGTTTGGAGTGTGTGCCAATACTAAGAATAGCACAGAGGGAAGGCGGGGACTCCGTGCTGGCTGGGTCCCCCGTGCCTCGAGCTAAGTTTGGATCCTGTAAGATAAAAATAGCACTGGAGTGAGAAGCGCGGGAGGGGGGAGTGAGGTGCCTCTTTTCTCTCCTTTTCACTTTTTCCTGCAGTGCTGCTTCTGCAAGGTGTCACATGCAGCTTTCACTCCAGTTGGAGAAAGATAACACTGTGTTTGAGGAGAAAAAGAGAGAGATAAAGTAAGGGAAGGAACGATGGCTGGTGGAGTGGCAGGTACATAACATAAATATATACAAGATACTGTTGCAGCTTCAATCCTCAAATCACATGAGAGGTTTTCAAGCAGATATACAAGGGATTTGTTTGACCTAGACCACCCAGAACAATCTACCGACTGCATAGCGATGTGCGCTCAAAACACCTTAGTAACCGCATAGAAATGCCCCAGCAACCAGCAACAATAGCTCAACATCTAGGCAGTGACTTTCGCATTTGCAAGCAAAAAGAAAATGTAAAAATAAAGTTTGCTTGTGCCATGAGACATAGCCGATGCTCATTTCAAATGTGTGCAATCCCAGAATGCGCAGAGAATACCAATGAACACACACTCGCACATACATTTGCACGTAATTGCAGAGCCGGTGAGAATAGAAGTGTGATTATTGGGGAAGCATCCCTATTGCTGTTCATCTCTGTGTGTGTGTTTGTGTGCTAGGGCTTTGGAGGAAAAAGGTAATGCATTTCTTTCCTCTCTTTCTTGTTATACTTAGCTGTGATTGACTGAATTTGGCGACTCGAGGGACATGGAAATGCCTGAACAAACACCTCTCTCTCTCTCTCGCTTTCTGGAGGAGAGGAGGGAAAGAAAGTGAAAACTTCTGTAGAAGCACCAATTTAAGCATCTTACACATGCACACACGCTCAGCTCGTGCCACTGGGGTCTGTGTTACTAAGATTGGAAGGAGATGGCTAAAAATAAACTCTGCTTTAGGTGGGGTGTGGGACTGCAGACGGAGCGTGGGGGTGGAGATCATGAGAGGAACGAGGGAAAAAAGCAAGATGTGAAGAAAGAGAGAGGCAGGGAGCGGAGAACAGGAGGGGGGTAGCGGATCAAGATGGAGAGATTTCCGTCAAATTGAATAGGGGAGAACAAATGAAGGGATGGGGAAGAGATGTTCATTAAGATTTGCTCAAATTTTATTATTTTTCAATGTCTTTCCTTTCTGGCTATGTGATAGAGTTTGTTGCGGATGCAGGCTGTGTGTGTTGCCACCCTATAGCGACGGACGGTGATTGACACGGTCTTTTATGTGTTTTGACAAAACAAAAATAAACCTCTTCTCCTCTCTGCAACCTCTTCTGTGGTGCCGCAGGATAACGCCGCTTGCAGCCATTCTTTTTATGACATTCTAAGAACATGCAGTGCTGAGAGTTAACAACGAAGAAATCGAAATCAATTTCGGCTTCTACAAAGAAGAATGTTTTGGTGGGCGAAAAGCAATTGAGGTTCTTTAATCTAATACAATGGAAAATATGCAGAGAGCTGAGGTGGAGAAAGCAAGACGCACGAAAAATCAACAGGCTGTGTTAGTCTGCCACGCACTGGTCGTGACTCTTTACTACCTGTTTGAAAACCATTTTCAGAATTACTTGCTGTTAAAGGCCGAGAATGGTTTTATAAATGTAAATTGTTCTTTAATAACTAGATTTGCATTTTTAGAAGGAAGTACTAGTGCTTGCAAGGCAGCAGGAGAGTCGTGTTAATGTTGGAGGTAACCCTAGGTTCAACACAATGGTAAAGCATCATGTCAGCCAAAAATAATTATAGATGGCTAAATAGATGTAAGATTGCAATTTAAATTGCAAATGAATGCAGGTGAGAATGGCAGTCAGCATTCAGTATGCAAATATTGCAGTCAGATTGTTGCAAATCTGTTTTAAGACTAAGAATGTAGAATTTTCAAACTGTAATAAACATATATAAACGAACGTTTATGTTTTTAAAAGAAATCTCGGTAATACTTTACAATAAGGTGTCATTTGTTAACATTAGTTGTAATGTATTAAATAATAAACAATGAACACTAGGTTCATTACAGCATTTATTCATCTTTGTTAATGTTACTAAAAATACAGTTGTTCATTGTTAGTACATCTTATATACTACAATGATATAATACATTTGAAATTAAAAGGTTCAAATTATATAAAAACAAATTATCAGAATAAGAAAATTACGAGGTAGAAAAATAGAATGGTTGAGAAGTACAGTGTTACCTTACAATTACTGTAGTATGATATGACACAAGCTCTAATTATACTGCCTAAACTCACTTCTGCTGATTGAAGGCATACATATATACTACCACAAACATAACTAAATCTGCTCTCTCTCTCTCTCTCTCTCTCTCTTTCAGCTGGACTGGGAAAGCAACGGTGGTCTCGTGAAGAAGCTTCCCGCTATCCGTGAGGACGAGGAAAATGATGAAGAGCAGCACTCAGTGTCAAGGGCCCAACGTTCTCCCCTTCGCCTGAGCCGGGGCCTCAGCTCTCCCCTGCGATCGCCTCTCCTCCCCCCTCGCCCATTCCGCCCTCCGTCAGATCACACACGACCCGCAACCCTCCAGATCCCTGTGGTCAGTTTCAGCAGTGCTCCTCCAGAACTCAGCCCCAGGTACACAGACACATCACACATCACGTCCTCAATGAGCTGTAGCCCTCTGGTGGCTCTCAGGAGAACTTTACTGATTCATAATTTAGAAGAAGTATCCAGCTACCATGACAACCGATTTGGGTGGAATCACTGCTTGTTCTAGTGATGGGCTCTTCAAATTTATACTTAGAAATCAAGGCTTATCTAAAGCTTAAATTTAATGAGCAAAAGTAAAAGAATCCATTTCTATCTTGGCATTTTTACGTTACATTGGCAGTCAAAAGTTTGGAATAATTAAGATTTCTTATATTTTTGGAAGACGTCTCTTATGCTCACCAAAAGCTGCATTTATTTATAAATAACTGTTTTTTTAAGATAGAATTTGTTCCTGGGATGACAAAGCTGAATTTTAGCAGCCATTATTCCAATTTTCAGCATCAAGTTATTTACGTATATTAACAGCATTTTGTCTCTGCAGGTTTGTGGATGGCATTGAGACAGAAAGCAATTCCAGCTCAACACAAAGGTTTGAGTTCGGCCCCACCCTACCTCACAGCGGTCCTCCATCCCCTTCCCCAGGTACAAACACAACTACAAGACCGAATGCGATTTCTGGAAGGAAATTTTTATGAAGTGAGATTTCCAAAAATAGACTGTCTTGCACAGTCAGACTAATTCTGCAGCTTATTCTGTCCAAGAACCTCCCACTTAGACAGGAAGGAACCATCTGACCAATATGTAAAACTGCCAACTGTTTTTAACGTGACATTTAGGGCTGGTACATCTGAAATTGGATACGAACCTCAAAGCAATACAGATATTTTGCTGCTCAGGGATATTTGTCCAACTAAATGTCTTAATTAAAACTCTTTAGTACCTTTGAGGATAAGACTTGATGCTACAGACCTTGAACTTTACAAACTTTAGCAAATCCTTTTAATAATTTTTCCTCTCAGTCATTTATCGTAGCAGCCTGGGAACTTCACTAATGCAACTTTAATTTCTGATGCACAGTGACTCATAGGAATTAAAGCTGACCAATCAGATTGCAGTTCTTACAAGTTTTGTGTGCAATATGCATCAGACAGTGAGGGAACAGTCTGTCACAGTAAAAACTTTTCTTGATATATTCAATCTTCCCTCTCTGTGTTAGCTTAAAAATATATATGTTAATATAACACTCTCAACATCAAACTTACCTCGTTTTGTGTGCATTTGTGTGCAGTGAACCAGGAGCAGCTGGAGACCAAGCAGAGCATCACCAAACTGAGTGAGGAGGTAAATGAAACAAAAACATTAAATCATATTCAGCACAAATGACCGTAGACCACAAAACCAGTCTTAAGTAGCAATAGCCAAAAGTACATTAGTAAATTTTCTACCATAAATAAATCAAAACTTAATTTTTGATTAGTAATTTACATTGCTAAGAACTTCATTTGGACAGCTTTAAAGACGAATTTTTGAATATTCAGATATTTTTTGCACCCTCAGATTCCAGATTTTCAAATAGTTGTATCTCGGCCAAATGTTGTCATATCCTAACAAAACCATAAATCAATGTAAAGCTTATTTATTCAGCTTTGATGTGTATCAAATATAAACATGCTTTTCCTGGTTTCACGTGAGTGTGACATAAACCTCTAGATTAAGTCTCAAGTACTACAACACTGTGGACACTGTCCTTGACGTTGAGTTTTAATCCTTGGAACCGGAATAGTCATGAGTCTGGGATAAGTTCAAATCCAATTTTGTTGAAAAAAATAGCATATACTGGTTTGGTATGTTTTGAGGCATGGCAGCTGGTTTGAGTTGGTTTAAGCTGGTCCTTAGTTGGTTATGAGCTGGTATAAACTGGTCATGTGCTGGTCCTAAGCAACTATCTCCTGCTCAGGACCAGCTTAATCCAGCTCATGACCAACTAAGGGCCAGCTTTAACCAGCACATGACCAACTAAGACTAGCTTAAACCAGCTGCCATGCTTTAAAACATACCTAACCAGCATATGCTGGATTTTGAGCAGGGAAGACCATAGAAATATGTGACCCTGGACCAAAAAAAAAAAACAGTCAATAGGGGTCAGGTTTTTTTTGTATTGAGATTTATACATATATGTTCCATTGATGTATGGTTTGTTAGGGTAGGACAATATTTGGTCGAGATATTTGGTAGAACTATTTGAAAATCTGTAATCTGAAAAAAATCAAAATATTGAGAAAATTCCCTTTAAAGTTGTCCAAATGAAGTTCTTAGCAATACATATGTTTAATCAAAAATTAAGTTTTGATATATTTATGTTAGAAAATTTACAAAAAATCTTCATGGAACATGATCTTTACTTAATATCCCAATGATTTGTGGCATAAAAGAAAAGAAAAAATAGCTAATTTTGACCAATACTATGTATTTTTGGCTATTGCTACAAAAATACCCGTGCTACTTAAGGTTTTGTGGATATGGTCTTGGATTCGGACAATCTCCTGAGTGCTACAACATGACACAACATTCAGGTTATAAACTACTTTTATATCAGTGAAGATGTCTGAAAAGTAGATCAGGCTTTACCGAAACCAATAAGCCACTAGAGGCTGTGCATTACATTGATTTGACCACTTTTAAAGGTTGTGGAACAAGTGGCTTATTGATTTTTGTAAAAAGGCTGCACTACAGCACAATCAAAGACATCTTTGTTCAGTAAGCACAGGATAATATACAGTCAGCTGATCAACATAGAAAATTAAATTCATAGAGATTGATCAGGACCCGAATACCAAGAGAAAAGTGTTTTATATCCTTAAAGGACTTTTTTTGTGACAGCAGATTGAAATAGTAACCTGGGACATTGTTTAAAGGGAAAATGCCCATTTTCCACAAGTTGGTCAAACGTTTTAGGGTCTTCATGAAATATCTGTAACATGCTTTGTTCAAAATTCATCAATGGTTGTGTAAAACAACACCCTTTTTACCTTGTCAAAAACAGCTCTGTTGACCCCGCCCCCCTTCTCTTCTGTGGAAGTGTAAAGCTGAAATATGCTAATACGGGACAGTCTGTCAGCAGACATGGGCAGGGCTTGAGCAATATAACATCATACTACTCAGAAAATCAAAACAGCTTGATAATTGAGATTGTTTAGACACATTTGTATGCAAACACTATGTAAAAGTGAAGCATGCATTCGATGTCCCCTTTAATGTGAATAGTTTTGAATGAAGAACATCCAGCCAGAACTATGTGTTCCATAACTTACATTCTGTTGATCTCCTTCACAGATGACTAGTCTATCCCAGCAAGTCTCTCAGCTGAGCAAAGAACTACAGGAAATGACACGTCTCCTCCGGCCCTTGCTTGTCATTGGATCTCAACCTCCTCTGACAACAATTAGTCCAACAATGCCTCCATCTCCCAGCAGTAGCAGCGGCCCAACAATATCCACGCCACCAGCTCCTTCACACACAGCCCCATTGTCTGCACCACTCAGACCTACTTGCTCCCTATTGGACAGCGCAGACTCTGGAAGCGTTGGCTTGCCCAGCTGTCTCATACCCACCAGCCCGCCACTGAGACTCCAAGCACAGGCTCAGGCAGGCTGTTCGAGGGGACCTTCCTTGCCAGTCCTTCTTTCTCCAGTGACAGCCCAAATGGAGGGGGAAGGCACCCAGGCAGCTCCGGACCAGCCACCACAAGCCAGCCACCCCCCATCCCCATCTCTAACCTTTTCCTTCTCTCTCCCTACTTTCCGCTCCCAGTCTACTTCCTGCTCTCCCTGCCAGGGTCCTCACCGACCTGCCAGTCACAGCAGAGGTTTGCTACCTCAACCCCCCTCACAGGACACCCCACCACCCTCTCATTGCTCTGCACCACCATCGATCAATAACTCCCCTGGTGACCACAGGTTGGGGATCAGTCCGTTTCCCTCATCCCCTTCCTCCACTGCCACCGCCCCTTGGGTCCAGGCAGGGTCGTGCACCCCTCCTTCTTGCCCGCACACCTCCCCACCCTTACCTTGTTCCCTGGACTCCCTACCAGAAACCCAAGCCTCTTTTGGCACTTCACGGTCCCCGCAGAACCCCAGGCCGGGACCTCCACAGATAGAGTTTGAGATGCAAGAATGGGCAGCAGGAGGGAGGCCTTCTACAGAGCATATCAGCTTCATAGATGAAGAGGGACCACCACTGTGAGAGACTGAAAGATGAAAACTACGACTAGTTGAACTAGCAAATAGAGGAGTGGTGAAGTGGGCAGACTGCAATTACCCCAACACACATCTTGAATGACAGACAAAACTGTTTGCTGTTTTTTCAGGATGACACTCTTGTAACTGGACAGCTTGTGGCTCTGTTCCAAACTCTAGTCATCGACTTGCTTACAGACAGCATCTTTAGGTATCATAGGCATTGTGCTGACACCTTTTTCAAATGCTAGACAGCTACAATGATGCTGTCTTAAAAGATAGCTCATTTTGGCTAAAATCTATGTTGCTTTCATATGTATGTGTCACAGATAAGACACCTCCAACTGCATTCAATGATAAGTTTCATTCAGGATTGTCTCACTTGTTACATAAAACAAAAACACACAAGATACTAATGCTGCGTTCACACTAGGGGTGTGCGATATATCCCTACAAAAATATCATAATTGTTGTTTAAACGATATATCGCAAAAACTAACCAAAAACAAACCCCTAACCCTAACTTGCATGATTTAGTCTATTAAAATACATTTAGAATTCCCCCAAAATTCAAGTTAAGGGGGCAAATATGCACCCGTATGACTTTTATATCTTTTATATTTATATAATCTGATATAGTTAATATCAGACAAAGAGTAGTTTTTTTCTCCAAATATCAGTACGATTGCAAATGTGATATTGATTGTATAAAACAGTCCAATAAACAAGAAGTTATTATTAATTGACTTAGGCCCTGTTTACACTAGTATTTTCGTTTTAAAATTGCGTTTTAAAATGATAATGATCCTCGTCTACACTGGCGTTTTTCACTGCGTTTCAGAAACTATCTTTTTCCACACTACACAATCGAAAACACGTCACATGACCATTCATAATGAGCATGATGGTATGGTTTATATGGTTGTCAACAATACGCAGAGCGACTGTGTGGGCAGCCACGCCATTGTTTTTAAAAATCTCCATTTTCGTCCGTTTACACTGAAACGCAACCCTGGAGTTTTCAAATTAAAATGGGGTCTGCAGCATTTTTCGAAAGTGTTCATTTTTGAGGGTCAAAACCAATGGAGTAGTGTAAACAACATGTGTAACAGTAGAAAAAGTTATGCATTTTCATTTTTAAAAATTTGTTTTAAACCCTCTGAGCAACTCGCAGCGGTGTTTCATTACTAAATCAGTCAGCCGTTTGAACGAATTGGTTGAATGAATGACTCAGTGACTTGTAGCAGTGATATGTCGCCACTTACTGGCAATTTTCAAATCATGTCAAATATAAATACTGAACGTTTTGTTTTTAAAACATCAAAACATTATTTATGGATTTGTAACTACAGGTTTACTGAATTCATGTCCTGCATTAAGCAGTCTGTGTGAAAGCATCTAAATGTCACTTCAGATGCAGATTCTGTGCCACCTCTGCACTGCAAACCCAAATTTTGATGATACTGATTTCATTTGATTGGTAACATCCCTATGGTGTCTTACTATTCAAATGTATTGATTTAATTTAAAATTTGACACAAAAGATTATAAAAATGTTTAATTGAGTTAGAAAACAATTGGCCTTATAAAAGTAAAAATGACCATAAAAGGTAAAAATCTGTTTGAACTTGTAAAAATTTATTTCTTTTACTCTTGCAAACCAACCACCACACAGAATATGAAGAATATCAAAAGCTTCAGTAGACAGCTGTCCACAGCAGTCCTAAATCGGTCAAAATACCAGCACAATAACATGCTCAAAACGCAATCGTCTAATCATAATTATCAACAAAATGGCATAAAATATCAAAATATACTTTTTTTGTCATTATCTCACACCTCCAATTTATAATAATAACAACACGGCAGGAATGCCCATTTATTCACAGCAGAATCCAGTAGCGCCTCATTTTAGCAAAGAAAATAATTGATAGGAACAGTTCCATCTAATTTTGAATTAATATGTTTAGTCTAATATTGTGTCAGACTCTATTGGAATCAACTGTGAACACTTCTCGTACTGTTAGGCTAATTAGTTTTGATGGTTTTTACAACTTGTCAGCTGGTCAGGCTGAGAGACAAGCTGTTTTTCTGCAAGGAGAATTGCTACCCGTGAATACTGTGTAAAGTCAGTCATTTATGAGGTTCCTTTTTGAGACTGTAGGCAGCTCACTATGATTTGGAACAGAGCCACTGCGTATTCACTTGGGAGCACCTCAGTACCTGACACCAGCCAGTCACTCTGCTCTGAGCACAACTTCATGATGAAGCTCCTCTTCTAAAGGCATTATAGGGTCATCATAGTCAACATAAAGTATGGTGACCAGAACTGCGAAGATCCCGCTGCGGTCACACCTTGCTATGGGAATCGTCGTCAGGTGGTGTTTCTTATCACTGTATTACCAAAACAATGTTTTTACTCTACTAAATACCCACCTTGTGAATCGAGTTCATATTTGAATTACCAGAATTGATAAATGAATTAGCTGTCACAACACATTATCCATAATACTTCATCTGTTACATCCAGACTGTCCCAGGCCACTCAACACATTCACTAGCCAGAATCACGAGTTGCATATTTAGTCAGAAAGGAGGCCTTGGGAAATGCCTGTCGTCCACTTCTGAAAAATGATCAATTTCAGTGAGATTATAGATGTCGTCAGTTAAAACAAATGTGATTTAGAGGAAGCTGAAAGTGTAATACTTCGCTCACACGCACACAAACACACATAGTTGAGGTCAAAAGTTTACATACACCTTGCAGAATCTGCAAAATGGTAATGATTTTAGCAAAATAAGAGACCTCATACAAAATGCATGTTATTTTTTATTTAATGCTGAGCTAAGATATTTCACAATGACCCCATTCAAAAGTTTACATATACTTGATTCTTAATACTGTGTTACCTGAATGATCAACAGCTGTTTTTGTCAAACTGTTTGTCCTGAAAAAACTAAAAACTTCAGGTCCCACAAATTCTTTGGTTTTTCAGCATTTTTGTGTATTTGAACCCTTTCCAACAATGACTATGATTTGGAGATCCATCTTTTCACTCTGAGAACAACTGAAGGACTCATATGCAACTATTACAGAAGGTTCAAACCCTCACTGATGCTCCAGAAGAAACTTTTGAACAGAATGAAAATGTGTACATTTTCCATTTTTTGCCTAAATATCATATTGTTTTTATTTATTGCTGCCCTTCAGAAGCTGC
This sequence comes from Garra rufa, assembly GCF_049309525.1. Lineage (NCBI taxonomy): Eukaryota > Metazoa > Chordata > Actinopteri > Cypriniformes > Cyprinidae > Garra > Garra rufa. The sequence goes on along the minus strand of NC_133368.1, from coordinate 27,845,102 downwards.
AGAAGATACTTACATGTTTCCCCAAAGACAAAATAAGTTACATTTACCCTGATCTTCAAATTTTAATGCTTTTAATGCATCGCATTTGAACCTTCTGGAAGAGTTGCATATGAGTCCCTCAGTTATCCCGTGTGAAAAGATGGATCTCACAATCACAGTCATTGTTGGAAAGGGTTCAAATACACAAAAATGCTGGAAAACCAAAGAATCTGTGGAACCTGAAGGATTTTTCTAAAGAACAGTGGGCAATTTAACTGTTCAGGACAAACAAGGGACAACACAGTATTAACAATCAAGTGTATGTAAACTTTTGAACGGGGCCATTTTTATAAATTTAACTATTATTTTGTCTTGTGGACTATATGAAAACCTCTTTTATGTGATATATTCAAGTCAGTACTAAATAAAAAATAACATGCATTTTGTATGATCCCTCTTATTTTTGTAAAATTATGAAACTTTTGCAGATTCTGCAGGGTATGTAAACTTTTGACCTCAACTGTATATATCACCAGGGTCCAAAATACCTTTTGCAACACCTGCTTATAGCTTGTAGTAGCCTAATAAGTCTTATTCTGTTGCCCAACTATATACATTTAAAATGAGTTATAACAGGTATACTCAAGACAATCATGAGAATACCATACTTAGATCAAAATGCTCAAAGTACATTATTGTAATGTGAAACAGTAATTATATTTAGCAGACTATGGGTCAGTATGCCAAATGCTTGGCGTGACACCTAATAAACAGCCAGAGTTAGCATATCTACAACTGAAATAAACACATATACACAGCTTTAGCCATCCTGCCAGCGTGCCTTCTCATTAAATATATATAATATATATATATATATATATATATACGAAAAATCCCATTTTTCAGCATTCACAATACTTAAGCTGTTGGTCGTTTCACAATAGAGAGCACTGCACTTTTATTTCACTGATCTATTTATTTAAAGATTTGATGTATGTATTAATCTGCTGTCCTGATAAGAACAGTTTCCAATGAGGAACCTCAAGGATGATGCCCACGGAAGCAGAAACACCTCAGACTGAATTAGTTTCTCACCACCGTGTGATTATGGATTTCAGTAACGAAGATCACCTCAGCATCTCTGATATCTGATGACCAGCAAGAGACTGGCTAAAACTGAGTAGCCAGCGTCACTTCTTTTCACTAGTTGCCATATAATTTGGCACATCTCTTGGAACCAGATTGATATCATCTCGTTTTATCAGTTTGCTGATGACAAATGGCACGTGCGCCATCTGTCCGTCCTGACTAACGTGTACCTGCTTGAATAGGGAAGGGGACGTTGTTTATAATAGAATACCTTGGTTTCTATTTTCTTTACCTAGGTCAGGGGGTACGAATATGGATAGTAGGAACTTTGATGGACTTTGGGGTCTGGGGTTTCCTGCATGTCCATTTAATTTGCATGAGGAATGTGCCTGCATATATGGGGGGAGGGGTTGGGCTGCACGACCCAAGGCAAACAGGGGTCCAGATGTATTTTATTAACTGTAATAAGCTTTATGAGAGACACTTACCAGGATAATAAAACAAAAGGTGATGTTTTATAAGAATAAAGACTTCTGTGTTTCTTAAAAGAATCAAAAATATATTTGGTTGATTTCAAATATGAAAACAGTGTTTGCCATCCATTGATTTACTTGTGGCAGCCCGATATAATTTTTATTTAATCTGTCCTATTGCAAATCGGTGTGTCTTACCATATTTTTTTAATTTATTATCTTAATTATGCACACACTGGTTTGTAGTGCAAATGATTTTACGGTTTATTGCAAGTTATTCATCTCGTAATTACACTGTAGAGGTTAATGAACCAGAATTGTCGCCCAAATAGGCTTATTTCCACGTTGAAGAATAAGGTTGATAATGTCTGATAAAGTAATGTTTGTGAGAATGTGGTTGCTTTGTTTACAGTCGGGGAAATAGCTATTTCTGCTGCTTCCACAGCGCCTCCTGCTGGAAGTAAATGATTTAGCATTTTCAATTAGTCCATCTTCTGATTTTGTTCAGACCAATGCAAAAAAACACCCAATATATATACACAATTGAAGTCAAAAGTTCACATACACCTTACAGAATCTACAAAACGCTAATTATTTTACCCAAAATAAGAGGGATCATACAAAATGCATGTTATTTTTATTATGTTATATTTAGTACTGACCTAGTTGTTCATGAGTCCTTTGTTTGTCCTGAACATTGTCCTGTTGTTCCTCAGAAAAATCTTTCAGGTCTTACAAATTCTTAAGTTTTTTTTAACTCTTTCCAACAATGACTTTGAGATCCATCTTTTCACACTGAGGACAACTGACGGACTCATATTTAACTATTACAGAATTTTCAAATGTTCAGTGATGCTTCAAAAGGAAAGACGATGCATTAAGCTGGGGGTGAAAACTTTTAGAATTTGAAGATCGGGGTAAATTTAACTTATTTTGTCTTCTGGAAAAACATGTAAGTATCTTCTGAAGTGCAGTACTAAATGAAAAAAAAAATGATATTTAGGCAAAATAAGAAAAATGTACACATCTTCATTCTGTTCAAAAGTTTACACCCCTGGATCTTAATGTATCACTTTTTCTCTGGAGCATCAGTGAACATTTGAACCTTCTGTAAATGTCTTTTATGTGAAATATCTTATTCAGGTCAGTACTAAATAAAATATAACATGCTTTCTGTATGACCCCTCTTATTTTGGCAAAAATAGTTTACATTTTGAAGTTTCTGCAAGGTGTATATAAACTGTCACACATTAGTGTAATTCTGTGAGAAATACTAAAAATATTATTTCAAATCAACCAAATACTGACTTTAGTTTGTTACTTCATTGTTATTCTTTCTTCTTTTTTTCACTTTCTTTGTGCCAGTGACGTCATTTCAAACCTGAGTCCGCGCAGTAGTGATCATGAGGTCCCGCCAAAAACTCCTGCACACCCAATCAAAAGCTCACAATTATAATAGCACACTCTGTTTTAATAGCATCAAGGAACAAATTCAATTCTAAACTTATTCAAAAAATTATCACTTGAACATACATCAGCATGAATATAATTACCTAAAATGATGGAAACCGGAATTTGATTTTTAGTTTAGCTTATGCCCCATTCATTTACACAGACCTATACTGTTTATGACCTATACTGCAGGCAACAACCAGATGGCGATCAAAAATGGATTCACTTTTCGGGATTCAAACCCATTTTTCCCATGTAAGCATCAAGGCCTAACAAGTTTGATGCATGTGATAACTGCTAGACTCCAGTAACCCAGATAGCACACATGCTTCTGCAAGATGTCTGTTAAAAGGAAAGCATCTGCTGTGTACAAACATCTGGCAGACGTCTGTACGATGTCAGTTTTACATACATTCTAAATCATAAACATCTTAAAGACATCTAATAGATTTGTATTGCAGATGAGCAAACTACGTCTTGCAGATGTAAATGCAGACGTCAAACAGACATCTCTGAGATGTATGTGTGCTATCAGGGAAGTTATTCAGCATATTTAGTTTTTTTCTGCAACTTTTTGTAGCAAAATAGAAGATATTATTCAGGGATAAAGGGTCAAAGGAAGGATTCAAACCTGTTTTTCCTACATGAGCACCAAGGCCTGAAACTTCTGAAGCATGTGCCTCATCTCCAAGCTCTTCTGTGCTGAAAAGCCTTTCCCGACCCAGAAAAAAGACACAAAGCATTCACTGGGCTGCTCCATGGCAGAGGCCTGCATATATTTGAGTGGAAACATTCACTATAGAGCTTCAAAAAGAGGGTGTTATGAGGAGACCGATTCGTGTGAAGATAAAGGGAGTGAAAATGAGATAAAACAAAGAGCCTGTGGAAAGAGCAAACAAACTTTCACTTTTCTATTTGGGGTTGGATGGTTTTGACGAAATGTCTTTGTATATGACCCAACATGCTGCCTCTCCAGATATACCCATCAGCCTATATTACAGAGAGGAAAATACAAAGGGGAAAAACAACCTGAAAGGGAAATTAAAAATCCAAAAAATATATTTATATATTTATATTTATATATATATTTACGAGGTATGTATCCACAAAAAAGAACACAAACGAGCAGTCTTTTTCTAACCTTGTGTCAAAGTCCCAATTAAAATAATAATAGTTTTAATAATATCAATAGTAAATCAGCAAACCAAAATAAGGAGACTAAGCTCCTAGAAGCGTAGCACTGAGAGGTCGGTTCAGCTTTCTCCAATGGGAGTCCAAAGCGTCAAAGCCTCAATCCACCAGGTGGCGCTGCAACACACATCGAGGAACTTTTTTTCTTCCTTCACATTAAGTCCAAAAAACAAACAAACAAAAAATCATAGTTCCAAGAGTTAAGCCAACGTAGCTGAAGGCCCAAAAAGTGCTGTGGCCCCCTGGCAACTGTCTCTGATTTACGAAGCTGTTCGGGGTCTCCACAACAAAAGGTGTCTTGTGCAACAAAACAAAAGGAAGAGCAAAAACGAAACTCGAATCTAAAACAAAAACACAGGAGATGTGATCCTCCTAGAGATTGTTAGTGAGGCCGTATCCCGCCTTCCTTCGAGGTCATGCCAAATATTGCTGCATCGCCGTTTTTGCCCTGAGAGAAAGAAACATGCGAAGAGTCAAATCATACAACAAACAGATGAAACAACGACCAACAGATGAATGCCAATCTGTCTGTCACCTGTCACAGAGGTTGGGATCTGATGCCTGGGTGAGTTTGTGTAAGATATCAACGAAGCCCATCTCCCTTAGCTTGTCTTGTCTCTCTTGTGAGCCTGGAGGAAGTGGAAAAATGCAAACTTTTATTCTTGACAATGCACAAAGAGTCCTATTTAACCTATTAGATACAAATAAGTTAAACTGTCTCCCACTGCTCCCTCACAGAACCCTTGTAACATGAGCTCCTCACCGTCCTCCTCATTCCAGATGAGGTTAGAGATGCAGAAGGTGGCAGCCAGCTGCAGCTTCACGTTGGAGTGACCCTGAAACATAGAGAACAGAAAAAATTACACAAAAGCAACATAACTATCTAGTAGGAGAAAGACAAGAAGAAGCAAGAGCAAGGGACAGTGATAAGGAAGATGTTACAAAGAATAGAAAGAAGTATTGAAAAAAGCCCACAACTGAGAAACCAGATGAGCTAATGTCAAAACACTGACCATGTAATATTTAATTTTTTGGAGCATGTCATCATTGGTCATAATGAGTTCCTTGGCAGTGTTTCCGTCAGCAATGTTGGCCAATATGCACAATGTCTGCAAAAGATGACAAAAGTAGTGTTAAACATCAACTCTGGAAACTTTAAACTTTATTAAAATCAATGCTCCTAAATGAATTTTCCAGGTTCAACAGAAGTTATCTGCATGTTTAGGGGAATGTAATTCAAGATGTTTTTTATATCATATGTTTTACTTTTTTATATATTTGCTATCTGTGTTTAAACTAAACTCATTTAAAGGGTTAGTTCACTTCCAGAACAAAAATTTACAGATGATGTACTTACCCCTTGTCATCCAAGATGTTCGTGTCTTTCTTTCTTCAGTCATAAAGAAATTATGTTTTTTTCAGGAGAACAGGATTTCTCTCCATATGATGGATATGTATGGTGCCCCCAATTTTGTACTTCCAAAATGCAGTTTAAACACAGCTTTAAAGGGCTCTAAGGCTCAATCCCAATTCTACCCCTTACCCCTACACTTAGCCCTACCCCTCCGTTTGGCGCGTTCACGTGAAGGGGTAGGGATGTCTCATTTCTCTTTTGGTTGGAGGGGTAGGGGTAAGGGGAAGGGCCAGATAGCCCTCCAAACGAAGATTTTTCAGGACCTCACTTCAAACGAAGGGCTAAGAGAAATTTCCAACATGGCTGCTCACTCGAGCAAGCAGACTTGTAAATATAAGTAATTTTTGCCTTTAATAAGGATTTTCATGACAATGTTTCATTATATGTATATTACCTTCAATCTTGTGTTTGTGTTTATGGTGTTGTTTTGTAAATAAACGTTTGCAAAAAAATCGCTAAAGTTTGCTAGCAGATAGCACTGATTGCACGATATTACAAAATATATTTTTATGTCATATACACTTGACTGCATGTTAGAAACATGAAAGACCAGTGGCACGGCAATTTGCAACGGTGGTGTAGTGGATGGTGTATGCAGGTATACGGTGTATACAAACTTCCACTTTTTAAATCCCCTCTGATGCGCATTATTCAGTGTCCTGCATTCGCCAAAATCATGGCAGTCCACCACATCCAGTCATGTGAATAAATGTAAATATTTGCTCAAAACACCCAATAAAGGCAGTGATGATGCAGTCAGGACCGTGGAGCCGGCTGGCTTTGAAATGTATTTAATAGGGTTGGGCATCTAAGGTATAATGCCGATCCGATATAGCCTAGAATCTAGACGCGCCCCTAGCGGCAGCAAATTACATTTGCTTCCAAGGTCAGTCTAGTTACTCTCAATTCACTTAAAATTCCGAAAAATCCAAGATGTACCGGGCCAATCACGAGTCGGTGGGCGGGCTTAACATGATGACGCCTGAGTCCTGACCTGCGACCATAAGTTCCGTCAGACATGAATTCCTGGTTCTGTGAATTACGCGTGGAAAACTGAACAGTTTTTATATAATTTTTTACTTTGGATACACAGCCACGTCCATCTGTCCTGAGCAGGAGCTCGTTACATGTGAACGCGCTGTGGTGTAGAATACGCAAACACCGGAAGCGATCTGTGGCGTGTATACGACACTCATTGTTCACACAGTGCACAGAGATTGTGGATATAGCGGCTATTCAAAATGGTAATTACTTGCGCTTATCCTGGTTGTTCAAACCCATTTAAAGCTAAAAGATTACGTTTGCTTACGCAAACTCATCCTGGACTTTTTCACCGATTTCCCCTTCCGGTGTTTGCGTATACTACATCAGAGCAGGGTGTAATTTGGATTTGTCTGTGCATGTTTTTGTTTACTTTTAAAGGTTTAGTGCCTATCTATGTCTATTATTTAGCTGACACACTGCACAGTGCACTGATTTTCGTTAAAAATCTTCGTCGCTCTGACTACGTCACCTGACAGACTAAGTCTCTGATTGGTTGTAGCGCTATCCTATTGCGTGGAGAGGAGTTTGAAAGACAACCGTTTATCCCACCCCTCCGGTTAAGCCCTGTCTATGGAGAGTGCCCAGACCCTACATTTATGTGGGTCTGGCTTGCCAGGCTACATCCGATACGCATCTCGATACAAAGTATCCGATCCGATATATTAATGATACATTTGTGACATATTGCGATGCAATACGATACGATTCACACCCATATCACGATGCGATGCGATAATTCAGCACTAACTAATTAGATCAAGTTTATGTGATGATGTGAAAGAGGATGCGGTGCCAGTGAATGAGTTTGATTATTTATTAACCAAGTAAAACCAAGACTTTTTGATTATGTATATATATATATATATATATATATATATATATATATATATATATATATATATATATATATATATGTATTTATTTATATATATATATATATGTATTTATTTATATATATATTAGACAGATTTAAAGCTCCTGAATTCTTTAATTCAGACATTCTAAACAACTACAGAGTACTTTTTCTAAAGTAAGTGAACCTGCCAAACAGAACAACAGGGAGATGCCAAAATACCACTCACTAAACCTGTCCATTTGAACTGGACTGACTGAATATCTACTGTTTGTATCCATCATAAAATGAACATACAAATGAAAAATACAGCAAATACATACTATATCTGTTGATGCTGGTGCTCATATGTGCATAAACACCACTGACCCTTACAAGATCCACCTCTATAGGTGAGCATCCATTATAAAACACATTATTTGAAGACATTCATTTTGACAACTATGCAAATATTTTGAAATTTCACACAAAAATACTATGGATCAGAGCCCCGAAAGCCTGACTAGTTCATGAATCAACAGCAGACTTATGCGTGCCTATAGACTCCGATATGCAAGAGTGTCATTGTTACTATTACTCTGATCGTCTTTACTTTTACATTAGTGCGAGGGTTTGTTTCATGCAGTCAAGAGATGAAGTAGAGACCCGTTTTTCCGCGGGGGTATAGGTTACTTTTATGTGGGCTTTTGCTGGTGGGAGTGGGACAAAATAGCATACATTTCTGCAGGAGCGGGACAAAAAAATCAGTCCCTTGCAGGTCTCTGATGATGTTTGTGTGCCGCGGTTGAAAGTTTTGAGCCGCCGTTCAGTCTGTATGCGATGAGGCTTGCTGCGCCGAGTCCAAAGCAATCAATCACAGAACACGAAAGAGGCCGTGCTTTGACCATTTTAGGATAAAATTTAAGTTAATTTTAAGCCATCTCGTGGGCCACCGGTTGAGAATCCCTGCTCTATGTGACTTTCTGGACACGCCCCGGTCTCTGTAGTGTTGTGACAGTCTACGTCATTCACGCAGCAGTGAAGGGAGACGTGCTTGCGAAACAGTTCAGAGGGGAGAAAACAATCTAACAATATTTTCCACTTTCTAAATAATAAAAGTATTGTATGTCTACTAATAATTATAAAGTAATAAATTGGGATTTACCGATGCAGATATGTTAGAAACGATGCATCGCTAGGGCTGGGCCGATAAACGATATCATATCGAATCGCGATAAAATTTATGTTAATAACGATGATAAGCTCTAGACATTTTTTGCTCGATATGGATTAATCTAAGAGCCAATCACACAGCAGAAATATGCGACAGCGGCCAATCAGCGTGCAGCGTGCGTGTGCACGTCAAAGTACAAAGTTCATTTCCTACAGCACTTTGCGAAGCAACCCTACACCAGGACGACAAAAAAAAGAGAGTGGAAGCAGCGACGAAAGAGAAACTAACCTCGAGTTATTATCCAAAGATGTTGAAGTTGTCGACAAAAAAAGGTAGCACGAATTCCGTAAGTGGTTTGACTAGCTGAAAAGCGCGATTGTTAAAACTGAAACCGAAAGCAAAAAACGCACGCGCATTCAAAAGCAATTTTAATCCCCCTTGTTTAGAGAGTGACTCCGCAATGCACGCAAATTAGGCTAAATGACACATCTAGGCTGTTATCAGAATGTAGACTATAATAGGTTGTGTATGTCTATAGCTCTGTATCATGCTTGAAATATTCTGTCTCTGTTTGCACTTTGAATAATGAGAGAGTATCCTACTTTGATTATGGCTGAATTGTCTGCACTTAATACGATTAAGAAAGAGCTGTGTCGTAATTTTTTGATATTTATACTGTAGATTGTTTCAAAATGCAGTGGTTGCCTCTAATTTAAATAGCACAACCTATAATAGAGAAAATAAACAATTGTGTTTATAATAATAAATAATAAAGAAATGTGTTACAAATTATGTTTTTACAATAATTTTATGTTTACATTTTGTACATTTACTCTCATTTACCATACTCTGTCACAACTTTTATTTTTTTTTTCATTTATTTTAGTAAGTTATTTTAATTTTTAAGGCCAAATCTGTAATCTGCTTTTGTTAATAAACTATACTTAAAAATGTAATTTAATGAATCCTTTAATTTTTGTGGCTTTAGTCATTGTTGGGATACTATTTTAAAGCTGGCAACATCAACAGCTTATATCGAAATATATATCGTCATCGTTCAATATGGGAAAAAATTATCGAGATTACATTTTTGCCATATCGCCCAGCCCTATGCATCGCGATACAAATGCCAATTTGTATCCAATGCGCACTTTTTAAACCGATGCATCGCATCGTTAACGTTTTAAACCGATGCACCGAGTGAATCGGGGAATCTTCCCATCCCTAGTATTTAATGATTGCGCCTAATGCACCTGCGCCCGCTCACCGCACCAGTAATTTAAATCAGTACATAATAATAAAAACGATACCTTACAAATAAAAAGAAGCTGATTTTTACGATCAGAAATTTCTTAAACCAGTGAACCCCTGTAAACATTTTAGTCCAAGGATCCAGAAAACGAATGCGTTCAAATAGGAAGTTCAAAACGAAATTCACAAATGAAGCATATATACTTCTCCAGGCACCACTACACTGATTAGCAATTTGCCGCGCATGTGATAATGCGTTGTTTGTTTTGCTTACGGCCACATGTGAATGAACGGTGCGTACACCGTACATTTGTACTTTTTGCAACATGACAACATTTTGACATCTTGGAATGAGTGATAAACATCTGCGCATGTCCTCTGACGTAACATTAGGAACTAGCGACAACGTATGATGACGTATCACAGTGTTGTAGTGGTGTCCCATTTCTTAGGGGAAATATTTTAGCCCTTCCCCTTTACACTTTGTTTCAAGGGACAAGGGGAAGGGGCGAGGGGTAGGCGAAGGGGTAGAAAATAGAATTGGGATTGGGCCTAAATGATCCCAGCAGAGGAAGAAGGGTCTTATCTAGCGAAACGAATGGTTATTTTTGAAACAAATTGATCATTTATATACTATTTAACCTCAAATGTTTGTTTTGTCTTGTCTCTGTGATGCACATGCGTAGTCTGCGTAATCCAGGTCAATACTCCCTTCTCGTTTTCGTTTTTAACTTCAAAATCGTCCTACAACGCTGTTTTACCTTTTTTTGAAAAGGGTGTTTGATCTTCTTTGTATGTTCACTTTGTAAACACTGAGTCAGTACTTCTGCAGCGATGTAGGACGATTTTGAAGTTGGGGAAGAAAACGAGATAGTAGTTTTTCGACATATCCTAACTGTATTGACCTGGATCACACAGACGAGTATTTGAGGTTAAAAAGTATACAAGTTGTCAATATGTTAAGAAAAAAAACCCGATCGTTTCGCTAGATAAGACCCTTCTTCCTCGGCTGGGATCGTTTAGAGTCCTCTGAAGCTGTATGTAAACTACATTTTGGAAGTTCAAACTTGGGGGCACCGTACATATCCATTATATGGAGAGAAATCCTGAAATGTTTCCTCAAAAAACTATTTCTTTATGACTGAAGAAAGAAAGACATGAACGTCTTGAATGACAAGGCGGTGAGTACATTATCTGTACATTTTTGTTCTGGAACTAGTCCGGACTAATCCTCTAAGATCAATTTTATATCACCTTAAAAACTTTCAACTGATTCCTGTGCACAGTTGAAAAAAGAAAAAAAAGGAGCACCAACTGATAACAAGACAGAAGAACTAAAGACTTTTCTATGCCTTTAAGATATGAACAGTTTACACTTTAAAAAGTGAATTTAAGCCTTTAATACTTTTAAAGGACTTCTACAGACATGGTGAATAGACATAGAGCTCAATATATATTAGACTGGGAACATTCTTGTTAAGGGACGCCTGGGTATTAAAGGGGTCATCGGATGCCCATGTTCCACAAGTTGATATGATTCTTTAGGGTCTTAATGAAAAGTCTATAGCATGTTTTGGTTAAAATTTCTCAATGGTAGTGTAAAAAACACCCTTTTTACCATGTCAAAATCAGCTCTGCAAAAATCAACCTGTTCAGGTGGATTTTGCTTTGAATGCTAATGAGCTCTGCTCGCCCCGCCCCTCTCTTCTCTTTGTGGAGTGATGAGCCTGTTTACTTTAGCCACGATTCAACATGAAACTTGCCGACTAGCATGTTAGTAGAAAAGGCGATTGCAAAGATTCATAAAAAACCCTTATACTCACTTCTGCTGTAAGTGAAGCTGGATCGCAAATGATTCACATGAACATTCCCTTGACAAACAAAAGTCATCCACTGCTTTTTCAGCAGCTCAGATGTTGGGAGTAACTGATGACTACTATGTTCATTATTACATCCAATAACAGAACACCTCAACCGCTTGTCTACATCCCTGTTCTGCCATCTAAACAATGGCGATTAGACTGTTACAGCTCATTCAGCGCGGGTCTGAGGTAAGACGGCCATGTCAATCAATCTATCGTGGGAACGGCCTTTGTCGCTGTGACGTCACACAGACAAGATTCTGAGAATTGCTTAATTTGAAAAAGGAGAAATTAATTGTACAGATTAAATCAAAACCACTGGGTGGATTTTATCATTATAAGGTGTTTGTGTACACACACTGCCAAACACACATTTATGTTCAAACAACAGGTAAAAGTGAACTTTGCATCCGATGACCCCTTTAAGACTTTGGTCTGGATTAATTTTCCATTAATGATGCCTCTTATTGAAACATGTAGAAGAAAACCCATGAAAAATGTATGTTATTTAAAAAAAAATTCATACATATTTTAAACTATGGAGGGCGCCATTATTTCGATGGCATAAAATGGTTACATTTGGAGAGCTACTGAGACACTATTTTTACCACAACACAACTTGTAATACACAACTCTAAAAATAAAATACTGATACAATGTCACATTGTACGGCTTCTGGTTGTAATTTTCAGTTAAATGGCAACAAGAGAAACAATGCATGTCTTCACTGCGTCCCTGATGCAAAAAAAGAATGGGAAGAAGCCTGTGGACAAATAAAATTTCCTCAAGACCCATGTCTATATTCTCTCCATTTTTGCCCAGATGCCTTTGAGGCTTTTAGCAGACCACAGCTACTGAAAGAGCTTACAAACAGCAGAGACAAGAAACACTAGATGCCATCCTACCATGATGTAAATGGTACAAAATATGTATAAAACGATGTGGATTTTTTAAATAACATAAATCTTTCATGGGTTTTCTACTATGTATTTCAGTATGAGTAGGGCTGGGCGATTTTTTCGATTTTTTCGATTAATTCGAATTTACATTTTAAGACGATTTAATTTTTTATTAAATCAAGGTATCGCGATTTTTTTATAAAAATATTAGATGCATTGTAATTGCACTAATGGCAATGTTGTCCGACCACATGATGGCGCGCCTAACTAACCGCTGTATTCAGAACGGAAAACAAATACGCGTTCTGGCAAATAACGCGAGTCACTAAGTGGGCATGATTAGCTGCTTGCTAGCAAGTTAGCCTGTTATATTACATACAATTTCACTTATCACATAAACAGAGTAGAGAGATGATTGAAGACAATAGCGAATTATTTGCATATCAAGGCTCGAGTGCGACCAGCATATTTGTATTTGCGCTGAGTGGAGCTTCAAAGGTTTCTATGTGTTTTGCACGTTGACTAATGTATCTCAAGTGTAGAGAGAGTGTCAATAAGAGACTGAATGGGCAGTAGCTTCGTTTATTATAATAGAGCTTTGTGATATTGCGAACTAAGATGAGTGACAGCTTTTAATCATTTTTAAGGGAGTTCGTAAATGAGATATTGATTTATTATAACAGTTAAATAAACAAGAAGTTATTATTAAGTGACTTACATTGTCTGACTATAACACTATTGCCTGATTTTGCTCTATTTTGTCGTTCAAAGTAGTCTGAAACAAGTCACAGCTGAGCCGCTGCGCATCTCCACTCAAACACAGCGGTATTTCGTTTATGAATGAACGTGCGTTTTTAAATGAATCTAGTGAAATGATTCAATTTCCCGTTCATAAGGAGTCACTTGCATTATTCTTGAATGAACCATCCGTTCAAACGAATCAAATGAATATGATTCAGTAATTAAATCAGTGTCTTACCACCACGTTCTGGCAGATCATTTCAGTTATTTAATATTTCTGTGTTCAAAATTGTATATTTTTGTATACGATATAAGTCCAAGAGAAAAGCATGGAAATATATATTTTCCTCCCGTCTCATATTTATTTGTCTTACAAACATTTACTGTGTCTGGTATGATAAGAATGGGATCTGGTGCACTGATGCAGTTGCACTGTATACTGCAAAATATATGGTGCCCATATATATTGTGGAAAAGCTGGGGTTTCTTTACATGCTAAAAGTAGTAGGGGGGAAAAAATCGATTTAAATCGTAAATCGAATTTTTTGTGAAAAAATCGGGGATTTTATTTTTAGGCCATATCACCCAGCCCTAAGTATGAGACATCATTTATGTTATATTAAGAGATGCAAGTCTTAACGCCCAGTGGGTAATAACGTGTGGAATATAATAGCTGCTTGAGAAGTCTTACTAGTCTGATTCTGTAATACCCAGTGAGCACAATGTCGTCTTAGTGTGTTTGAGCTGCTCACCTGTTCTTTGACCTCTATGCTGTGTTCTCCCTCCAGGATAAGCGTGACTGCTTGCATTATCTGCTTCCCATGTGAGCTCATGATCTGGTCTATATGCTACCAAAGACAGGGAAAGACAATTAGTGTGTGTTTGTATTACAGAAAGCCTATAATCTTGTTACACAGCGAAGGGAATATATCAGACAAAGTATACATACAGTCGTGGCCAAAAGTTTTGAGAATGACACAAATATTAGTTTTCACAAAGTTTGCTGCTCAACTGCTTTTAGATCTTTGTTTCAGTTGTTTCTGTGCTGTACTGAAATATAATTACAAGCACTTCATACGTTTCAAAGGCTTTTATCGACAATTACATGACATTTATGCAAAGAGTCAGTATTTGCAGTGTTGGCCCTTCTTTTTCAGGACCTCTGTAATTCGACTGGGCATGCTCTCAATCAACTTCTGGGCCAAATCCTGACTGATAGCAACCCATTCTTTCATAATCACTTCTTGGAGTTTGTCAGAATTAGTGGGTTTTTGTTTGTCCACCCGCCTCTTGAGGATTGACCACAGGTTTTAAGATCTGGGGAGTTTTCAGGCCATGGACCCAAAATGTCAACGTTTTGGTCCCCGAGCCACTTAGTTATCACTTTTGCCTTATGGCACGGTGCTCCATCGTGTTGGAAAATGCACTGTTCTTCACCAAACTGTTGTTGGGTTGTTGGAAGAAGTTGCTGTTGGAGGGTGTTTTTGGTACCATTCTTTATTCATGGCTGAGTTTTTGGGAAAAATTGTGAGTGAGCCCACTCCCTTGGATGAGAAGCAACCCCACACATGAATGGTCTCAGGATGCTTTACTGTTGGCATGACACAGGACTGATGGTAGCGCTCACCTTTTCTTCTCCAGACAAGCTGCTCCAAACAATCGGAAAAAGGCTTCATCGGAGAATATGACTTTGCCCCAGTCCTCAGCAGTCCATTCGCCATACTTTTTGCAGAAGATCAATCTGTCCCTGATGTTTTTTTTGGAGAGAAGTGGCTTCTTTGCTGCCCTTTTTGACACCAGGCCATCTTCAAAAAATGTTCTTCGCCTCACTGTGCGTGCAGATGCGCTCACACCTGCCTGCTGCCATTCCTGAGGAAGCTCTGCACTGGTGGCACTCCGATCCCGCAGCTGAATCCTCTTTAGGAGACGATCCTGGCGCTTGCTGGACTTTTTTGGACGGCCTGAAGCCTTCTTAACAATGCAGTGGAAAGTTTTTTTAGGGATTAAGTTAATTTTCATGGCAAAGAAGGACTATGCAATTCATCTGATCACTCTTCATAACATTCTGGAGTATATGCAAATTGCTATTATAAAAACTTAAGCAGCAACTTTTCCAATTTCCAATATTTATGTAATTCTCAAAACTTTTGGCCACGACTGTACATATACATATACATATACATATACATATACATATACATATTAGGGGTGGAACGGTACATGTATTCGTTTCGAACCGAATCGGTACGGGGGTCACGGTTCGGTGCATGAATTTAAACGGAGAATACACGGTATGAAAAAAAAAAAATGCGGAACTACTGTTAGATACGCGGGTTCTTTAGGGACAGCTAATATTTAGCCCCGCTTTAGCTCTGAAGCTCTGATTGGCGTCGATGCAGCCGAGCTCCGCCTATGTATGCAGTCTATCAGAGCCCGTCTACATTCTCTGGCACTCAGCAATTTTTTGTCAGCTCAACGGTCCATCATTGTGGTCCAGGGATTTCCTGAACTTTATGATTTGTCAAGCCCCCATTATTTTGACGCTAATAGAAGAAACAATGCATGGAGACGCATAGGCTTGGAGCTAGAGCGCAGCTGATGGTTGCTTAGAAACGGCAGACGCTTCCGGAGCGCAAGCGCCCGAGCGCTTTGTTGATCAGGAAGAAAGCGGCGCGCCTAGCGTTTTTCACGCGTTTTTAGGCGCGACATGTGAACGGCCCCTTAGATCGCAAGTTTGGGAAAACTTCGCTTTTCCAGTCAGTTACAGTAGTACAGGCGAGAGAGTGGTGGAAAAGACGAGGACTGTGTGTTGCCGTTGTTCAGCGGTTGTTGGGTATGTGAGTGGAAATACATCTAATTGCCTTCTGCATTTTTGTTTTGCTTTTCCCTCCACTGTACCGAAATCATACCGAACCGTGACGTCTGAACCGAGGTACGAACCGAACCGTGACTTCTGTGAACCGTTCCACCCCTAATACATATACATATACATATACATATACATATACATATATATATACACACACACACACACACACACACACACACACACACACACATATAAGTAATGTGTATTACCGGTCGGGTGGAAAGCAGGTTTCGAAGCAGCCCCAATGTTTTCATGAGCACATTGGTATCAGGATCAGACAGGAGTCTAAAAAGCTGTTCTGTGCCCAGAGCTCGAACAATCTCTACCTTCACTTTCTGATCTGCCTGGAAGGCCATGTTCTGCAAAAACACACATTACGGCTTTTGATGAAAGACAGTGTTTTTATACTGAAGCTTTGGTGTGGACTGTGTCAGTTGGTCTTACCATAAGAGCCCAGATGCCATTGACCCTTAGAGCTGGACTGTCACTTTGTGTGAGGCTGCATAGTAACTCAATGACCCCAGACTCTAAGATAGGCTGTGAACACACATTAACAGTACATTTTTAAAGCCCAGTGACACTGCAAATAAGCCTCTCCTCTTTGTTTTACAGAAAAAAATGTTTTTAGTTATAACAAACTTCAACCCTGCTCCCGAGGACCCACTTCACTCCTGGAAAGTTTATTTCCAACCTGCATCAGCACACCTGCCTGCAGTTTTCAAGCAGTCTTGAGGAGCTTGATTGTCTGCTTCAGGTTTGTTTGGTTAGGGTTGTAGCTAAACCTTTCAGGATAGTGGGTCCCCAGGAACAGGGTCGAAGACCTCTGAACTAAATAACTCGAAATTGTACTTTACCTCTTTGCTGGGTGAAAACTCCAGCAGTAGGTTGCATAGTGTTGAAGAGGCCATGACCAGGACCTCATCTGGTGCGTTCTGTAATAACTACCACAAGAACAATCGTGCATTCAATTAGGGTTTTCTTAGCATCCAGTTTTTAATCAGCATCATCTGAATGCCATACCTTCATTAGTGGCTTCCATACTGCATGATCATGGAAACTTGTCCTTAACTGTTGTACAGACCGTGATAAACTGTGCAGACATCTAGAAGTTTGCAAAAAATAAATGTAAATAGAAAGAGCAAACCAAAATATCTTTTTATGCTGTTTATTGCCTTTTCAACCAACACATTTAACATTTACACTACTATTGAAAAATTGGGGTCGGTAAGATTTTTTAAAATGTTTTTGAAGTCCCTTTACGCTCCATAAGGCTACATTTATTTAATCAAAAATACAGTAAGAACAGTAATATTGGGAAATACTATAACAATTTAAAATAACAGTTTTAAACATGATCCTTCAGAAATCGTTCTAATATGCTGATTTGGTAATAAATTATAATTATCAGATATTAAAAACAATGCTTAATATGCTGCTTCATATTTTTGTGGACATTTTTTCAGGATTCTTAGATGAATAGAAAGTTCAAACGAACAAAAGAGCAAAAATTTATTTGAAATTCAAACATTTTGAAACATTAGAAACGTCTTTATTGTCACTTTTGGTTAATTTAAGGCATTGTTGCAGAATAAAAGTATTGATTTCTCAAAAAATAAATAAATAAAATAAATAAATCTTACAGAACCCAAACTTTTGAATGGGAGTGTACAATGGTGGTTTTCATTCTCCTAATTTTTCTTGACAGACAACACTTCAAATAAAAAGGTGTGTCATACCTGACTGCTGCTAACCGTACTTTGATACTAGATTCTGATAGGCCACTAACAATCCTGTCCATCATATTTTCTGTCTCTGTAATCTGTAGTGGGGAAATTAATGTTAACATCCTTAGCATATTCACCATATCTACCTAATAACTTTCTTTAATTGTTAAGGTATCAAAGTAGTCAACAGTCACACTGTTAATTTATTGAAAAACAGAGTACTTATTACAATATAATATAATAAAATATAATATATCACCTTTTTCCTGATGTCCTCGTCATTGGAACCTAGTGAGGCATAGAGTTTAAAGGCTGCCTGTCGCAGCTCATGTGCATGTTTCAAGTCATGATCCAACTACAGGAAAACAGATGATCAGTTAAACTGAGTTTACATTTCATTGGAAAAATAAAAGCTACCTGGTTACACCCACTATTGAAATCTACAGATCTTTGTTCATCTTTGAAACACAAATTAAGATATTTTTAAATGATATCCGAGCACTTTCTGACCGTCCATAGACAGCAACACAACTACCATGTTCAAGGCCCAGAAAGGTAGTAAGGACATTGTTATTATAGTTCACCTGACATCAGTGGGTCAACCGTAATGTTACAAAGCTATGAAAATACTTTTTGGGCATTTCCGAAAGTACCACGATGTATGTGTGTTCTACATCAGAACGCCGGCTCCTGCGTCAGCAGCACCACACGCATACATTGTGGTACTCTCACGAAGGTGCGTTGAAGACTCGGAAGAGAAGAAATTGTTGAATAAAGTTGTTATTTTTGTTTTCTTTGAGCACAAAAAGTATTCTCATTGCTTCATAATATTAAGGTTGAACCACTGATTTCACAAAGACTATTAATGATCTCCTTACTACCTTTCTGGGGCGTTTGAACGTTTCAGTTGCATTGCTGTCTATGCTAAGTGCTCGGATTTCATCAAAAATATCTTAATTTGTGTTCCGAAGATGAACGAAGGTCTTACAGGTTTGGAACAACACAAAGGTAAATAATTAATCATAGAATTTTCATTTTTGGTTAAACTATCCCTTTAAACTTTATACAAAAACAACAGAAGGCTCTGGTGTGTCCTTATTTAAAAAGCGAATTAATTATGTGTGTGTGTGTGTGTGTGTGTGTGTGTGTGTGTGAGTGCATGAAGTTACCCTCTTAATATCAGTGATGGCGCTGACTGAGCTCGGGTATTTAAAGTAGTCAGCTAACATGGATACAAGGTGGTCAGTGAAGCTTGCAATTCGCTGTAGTTCTACATCCGGCTCCATCAGGTAGGCTAGCGTCTCAGCACCCTCCACCCTCTCCTCCAGTAACCTCTCTTTACTACACATCCGCACCAGGCACGGCAAAGTCTGTCCACCCAAACAGAAATAGTTTCTATGCACTTTCAATGTTGACACTTTTGCATGCATCACATAAAGGTAGATTGGAAGGTTAGAGGTACCTTTAGTACAATACAGTTGTCGTCTGTCCTGATGGCTCCTGCTCGACACATGTATGTTAAACTGAAAGACAAAGAGTGTGAGTCTGTAAAAGCTGAAGGTATTACACATGTATTTTTAGAAATAACCTACAGGATGAGATTTGCTCACCATTTGGCGGCTGTAAGCTGCATTTCGATGGGTTTGTCCCTTTGCATCATTCTAACAAAAACCTGAGAGAGCTGCTCACCATCTACAAGCACTGGGAAACATACACATATAAACAAAATAATGTGAGTCTCAGCAGGTTAAAGGCATAGTTCACCCAAATATGAAAATTCTGTCATTAATTATTCACCCTCATGTCGTTCCAAACCTGTAAGACCTTCGTTCATCCTCAGAAGACAAATTAAGATATTTTTGATAAAATCCAAGAGCTTTCTGACCCTCCATAGACAGCAACACAACTGCCATGTTCAAGGCCCAGAAAGGTAAAATAGTCCATGTTACATCAGTTGTCATCTTAATTTTATGAAGTTACGAGAATACTTTTCGCAAAGAAAACAAGAATAACTTTATTGAACAATTTCTTCTCTTTCATGTCAGTCTTTGACTTGCTTTCACAAGAGCATGTGTAGTGGTACTCTCATGAAGGCGATATTTATGAAGTCAATGCAGGGTCAGAAAGTTCTCGGATTTCATCAAAAATATCCTACTTTGTGTTCCGAAGATAAACGAAGGTCTTACAGGCTGTGTTGTTTTCGTCAACGATGACGATGACGAAATCATTTCGTTGACGCCAGTTTTTTTCATGACGATAACGAGATAAAAATGGCTCGTTGATGACTAAAACATGACGAGACGTGTGTGAGTTTTCGTTGACGAGACGAGAATAGACGAAAATGTTAGTGGGTGGTCCGTCAGACGTTTAAAATGCATGACATTTCTGCTTATTGTGCATGCCAATTAAAACTTAAAAAGTATCTGACGCTATGGCAAGCCGTTTTAGCATTAAATACTCTTTGCTATACGAGTATGGCAAGCCGTTTTAGCATTCCATCCTTGTTTGTCTTTTATGTTCTAAAACATTCCTTCATTATTGTAATTATTGGTGAAAATAGTCGATCCGGAAGCTCACATTGTGTTGAACTATAGATCTGCTATTTTCAGAACTTATAAGTGACACTACCCAACAGCAAAATACTTACTGACCTACATTAATTTGTTAAAAGACTACTTTTTCCCCTTTTTTTGACTAAAACTAGACTAAAACCTTTTTGACTTTTCGTCGACTAAAATTGGACTAAAACTATCACATATAGAAGTGACTAAAATTTGACTAAAACTAAGAAGCATTTTAGTCCAAAAGACTAAGACTAAGACTAAATCTAAGATGGTTGTCAAAAACAACACTGCTTACAGGTTTGGAAGAACATGAGGGTGAGTAATTAATGACAGAATTTTCAATATTGGGTGAACTATCCCTTTAAGTATTCTTTTATTCATTGTCTCCAAAGACATACAGAAAACCTAAATAAATGTTTGAAACAAAACACCAGCTCTTACATAATTACAACATCTGATTCAAACAAAAAAAGGAACACTGCAAAAAATCAGACTTGAAATGAATCAGACTTTATGTGAACTGCTATGAGAAAACGCTCATAATTTTAGGATCTAACACTACACCATAAACTAATGTTAGGTAAGCTACCTCAAATGTTTGGTGTCAGTATGATTTTTGCAATGGTTTTGAAGTCTTGAATGCTCACAGACTGCAATTGCTAAAAAATACAGTTATTGTTAAATACTGTTAATTTAAAACTACTGTTTTCTATTCTAATGTATTTTAAAATGTAATTTATTCATGTGATGGTAAAGCTGTATTTTTAGTAGCTATTACTCTAGGTTTCAATGTCATATGATCCTTTAAATCAGTGGTTCTCAATCCTGGTCCTGGGGGACCCCTGCTCTGCACATTTTGCATGTCTCCCTTATTTAACACACCTGATTAAGATCATCAGCTCATTAGGAGAGAGATCCATGAACTGAACTAACAAGCTGAAGATCTCAATCAGGTGTGTTAAATAAGGGAGACATGCAAAATGTGCAGAGCAGGGGTCCTCCAGGACTAGGATTGAGAACCACTGCTTTAAATCATTCAAATACGCTGATTTGGTGATCAAGAAACACTTATTATTATCAATGTTAAAAAACGTTGTGCTGCTTAATATTTTTGTGGAAACTGTGATACATATTTTTCTTAGGAAACTCTGATGAATAGAAAGTCTTACACTATCACTTTGATCAATTAAATGCATCAATATTAAATTAAAATAATAAAATTACTGACCCCAAACTTTTCAACAGTTACAGTACCTTGGTATCTTTCCAATAGATAACGTAAACCAGCTAGCCTCCACTAGATAGCAAAACTTTACCCCAACTCTGTTTAAAATGATTTTCTATGGCAACAGAGATGTAGTTCTTCACCAAAATCAGCAACTGTAGTGCTAACACACCGCTTTGTGGCTTCTACAGAAGCTTTTTTACTTCCAGAAACCTACTGTTGTGCATTATGCTGTTACTTCATTGAACAAGGATTCAGAGATTACTAAATATAATGAAAAATGCAACACGAAAGACAAGTCAAAAAGACTTTGAGATGAGTGTACGCCAGGAGAACAAAATAAGAGATGATCAAATGATGTCAGATAGAGGATGAGGGTCATGCTCACCATTCACCAGTGTCATGGAGACCTGAGCGTTCTCATAGGCCAAAACTGAGAAGCACTTTAACGCCTGCATCCGTACCTATGGAGAGGGTTCACAAAACATTATTACTCAGAATACAAAGAAGTGCATTAAAAACACAACAACAAATAGAAAGTCCATTCAGTTCGTTTTTATACCTTATAGGAGGGAGAGATGAGCAGAGGAGCGATGTTCTGGATGGCACCGTGGTCGAACAACACCGTCTGATGTTCTGGAGTCTGGACACAAACATTATTCAATGCATTTTTCAATAGAGATAAAAGAAAACATTACTTTCCCAGGAGGCCTTGGCTATAATACTGCAACCATTTTACGGTTTGACGAGTGGCCACAGGTGCATGTCGGCTAATCCTTAATAAGGCTTGGAATAAAGCTTGTATGCGGCTAATCTAATCAAAATTTAGAGCTGGAACCATTTGCTTTAAAATCCTGAATACATGCATATTTACTGTGTGATGCACAGTTGTGTGTGTTACCTTGCAGCAGTGGGCGAAGATTTGCGTGATGTATTCCTGTGTGTGCTGTGACCGACTTAGTAGGGACATGAGGTGGGGGATCACAGTGGGGTCCTAGTGCAAATTAAAACATTGATCATACTACTGTTTATGCATGTGCATATGTCATTTCAGAATGTGGAAGTTGTCTTACTGTGTAGAGCAGCTGCACTGGTGTAACTGGACTGATGAAGACGGTTCTTAAACAGCGCAGACATGCCTCAATGAAGATCAGATCAGGACACAAAAGACCTGCCGAAACACAAAACACTGAATCATGAAGATATCTTAATGTTATTGACATCTCAAGACTGTATTTATTTGATAAAGATATGTGACCCTGGACCACAAAACCAGTCATAAGGTTAAATTTTACAAAACTGAGATGTATACATCATTTGAAAGCTCAATAAATAAGCTTTCTGTTGATGTATGGTTTGTTAGGATAGGACCATATTTGGACGAGATACATTTATTTGAAAATCAGGAATCTGAGGGTGCAAAAAAATCAAAATACTGAGAAAATCACCTTTAAAGTTGTCCAAATTAGGTTCTTAACAATGCATATTACTAATCAAAAATTACATTTTGATATATTTACAGTAGGAATTTTACAAAAAATCTTCATAGACATGATCTTTACTTAATTTCCTAATGATTTTTGGCATAAAAGAAAAATCAAAAATTTTGACCCAAACAATGTATTTTTGGCTATTGCTACAAATATACCCCAGCGACTTAAGACTGGTTTTGTGGTCCAGGGTCACATATAGTTAAAACAATAATATTAAAGACAGACTGAGAAGACAGAGCAAGAACCTTGCAGCAGGGCTGGGATGATGTGGCAGTCCACCAGGGACTTGATGTTGTTCTCTGTGCCCATGGCCAGACTTCCCAACACGACCGCACATTCAGTTCTTAGCTCCAGACTAGAGGAGCTTTGCTGGAGAAGATACAGGAGTCTACGTGCACACACACACAACACACACACACACACACACACACACACACACACACACACACACACACACACACACACACACACACACACACACACACACACACACACACACAAAAGGGCATTCTCATCAGCAGCGATTATCGTGTAAAACAAAGAAAACAGAATTTAGAAAACAGCGTTTGCCATCTTTAAGGTAACAGAGTGTGTTTGTTTATTTCCAGGTTTAAATTAATCTTGAAACCCAGATTTTGAATATAATCTCAGACTTTTGGATTTTAGCTATGTTGGCCCAGCCCAGACAACTGGATAAATTAGCTCTGATGTTTCAACGTTACTGGCTGCGTCAAAACTCATTACAGTTCTATTGGTGAAAGAAGGGTGTAGTGGGCGGACCTACCTTGGCACAGCTCCCAGCACAATCAGGTTGGCCTTCTGTTTGTTGTTTCCAATAACAGCATTCTTCATGTCACTGTCAATACAGGTGCAATCACTTATAACTCAATGTACAAAACATACCTTTTCTATGGCATAGAAACAGATCATCAGACATTTTCAATCATTTTGAGAGTGCTCTTGGTCAGATAAACAACAAGCTGGTTGGGAGAAAAAAACTGTATAGTGGTTGCTGACTTCAACATTTTAGTTTCATTTATTCTATTTATTGAATTTAATTTATTTAAGAATCTATTTATTTTAAGAAGTTAATACTTTTAGTCTGCAGTGGCTGATCAAAAGTAACAGTAAAGATTAGTGCTGTCAAATCGATTAACTGCAAGTAATAGCATCCAAAAAAAAAGTGTTTACATAATTTGTGTGTGTGTGTGTTGTGTATATTTTATGTATATCTAAATACATACACACACACGTTTATATTTTAGAAATATTTACATATATTTGATCCAAAGTGCAGCAAAAGTTTTTCTTTTTTTACCATTTAAAATGACTGTTTTCTATTTAAATATATTTTAAAATGGAATTTATTCCTGTGCTTAAAGCTAAATGTTCAGCATCATTACTCCAGTAATTTAGCAAGGATGTTTTACATTGATCAAAAGTGATGATAAAGACATTTATAATGTTACAAAAGACTTCTATTGCAGATAAATGCTGTTCTTCTATTCATCAAAGAAACCTTTTTTTTTAGCAGCAAATCAGAATATTAGAATGATTTCTGAAGGATCCTGTGACTTGAGTAATGATGCTAAAAAATCTGCTTTGAAATCACAGGAATAAATTATATTTTAAAATATATTCAAATAGAAAAGTTATTTTAAATAGCAAAAATAAAAAACAGTTTTGCTGTTCTTTGGATCAAATAAATGCAGGCTTTGTGAGCAGAAAAGACCTCTTTAAAAAACATAAAAAAAATCATACTGTTAAAAAAGTTATATTATGTAAAAAATATATTTTGGATGCAAAAAAATCTAATTGATTTGACTTTTACATAACTACAAAATTAAAGAATGCTGAAAATGTGTCATCATATCACACAAAAACATTAAAGGAGCACCACTGTTTTCAACATGTTTTCAAAAATAGTTTTTACAGTTTAAATAGTCCTTCAGTACGAGACAAACATTTTTTGAAGTAAAAATATTAGTTAGTATTTCAATTACTATGAAAACTGCATGTACAACAATTAAACAAGAATGAACAATATGTTGTTTAAAACAGTTCAAGGAGAGGACACTGGTGTCCTAGTTGATCATGTCAAATGTAACTTGTTAGAGTACATTTGAATGATCTGAGGATCACAAAGGCTGATAATGAGAACAAATAGTAACACCCTCCTAGCAGACTCTCATCTCATGACTCATTAGTTGAATGCACATACAGCACACACAGGTAATGTAGTGAGATTCTGCTCTAAACTAAATGGACATGCCATGCCAATTTTATATTTCTATTTCTCTTTCAGAAAGCTTTTTTGCACTAAAATGACAGACAATGCATGTGCAACTGCATTGATCCATTCTTTATCAACAGTACCCAAAATATTTTAAAATGTTTTCATACTCACAACAAACTCATGCAACGTCAAAATCAGAATGATGTAATTAAGACATGAGTGCACATTAAAGTCAGAATAGATACACAGGGCATCAATTACAAACCTAATGTGCATCAACTGCTCTTTTTTGTTGCATTATCACTAAAAAGCTTTTTGACTTTGTCAGGAAATGAAAAAAGAGAAAGAAATATGAAATTGTCCAGTGTTGTTATTGCTAAAAGAAAAGGAAACTAAAACTGCAAAATAAGACAGTTAAGGTCAAACGTTTACATACACCTTGCAGAATCTGCAAAATGTTAATTATTTTACCAAAATAAGAGGGATCTATTTAGTAATGACCTGAATAAGATATTTCACATAAAAGACGTGTATAGTCCACAAGACAAAATAATAAAACTGTTTAAAAGTTTACATACACTTGATTTTTAATACTGTGTTGTTACCTGAATAAACCACATCTGTTTTTTTCTTTTCTTTGTTTAGTGATAGTTGTTCATGAGTCCCTTGTTTGTCCTGAACAGTTAAACTGCCTTCTGTTCTTCAGAAATCCTTCAGGTCCCTCATATTTTTTTTGCTTTTTCAGCATTTTTGTGTATTTTAACCCTTTACAACAATGACTGTATGATTTTGAGATCCATCTTTTCAGAGGACAACTGAGAGACTCATATGCAACTAATACAGAATGTATGTACATAATGCTCACTGATACTTCAGAAGAAAAAAAATGATGCATTAAGGGTGTAAACTTTTGAATGGAATGAGGATGTGTACATTTTTCTTATTTTGCCTACATATCATATTTTTTTTCCATAAAGTTGAATATACCCTGATCTTCAAAATAAAAAAAATGTACGGATAATATACTCACCCCCTTGTCTTCCAAAATGTTCATGTCTTTCTTTCTTCAGTCATAAAGAAATTATGTTTGAGAAAAACATTTGAGGATTTCTCTGCATATAGTGGACTTCTATGGTAACCCCAAATTTGAACTTCCAAAATGCATTTTAAATGCAGCTTCAAATGGCTCTAAACGATCCCAGAAGAGGCATAAGGGTCTTATCTAGCGAAACAATCTGTTATTTAAAAAATATATATATATATACTTTTTAACCTTAAACGCTTGTCTTGTCTAGCTGTGTGAACTCTGTTTTTTTCCTGTCATGACAGTTAGGATATGTCTAAAAACTCCCGGTTTTGAAGTTGGAGGAGAAAATGAGGCAGTATTTTTTAGACGTACCCTAACTGTCATGACTGGAAAAAAACAGAGTTCACACTGAGCCGAGACGAGCGATTGAGGTTTAAAAAATACAAATAAAAAAAAATTAAAAACAAAACAACCAATCATTTCACTAGATTAAACCCTTCTTCCTAGGCTGGGATCGTTTAGAGCCCTTTGAAGCTGCATTTAAACTGCTTTTTGAAAGTTCAAATTTGGGGGCACCATAGAAGTCCATTATATGAAGAGGAATCCTGAAATGTTTTCCTTAAAAAAACATAATTTCTTTATGACTAAAGAAAGAAAGACATGAACATCTTGAATGACATGATCTGTAAATTTGAAGTGAACTAACTAAACTTTTAACTAAGTGTGAAAAGATGGATCTCAAATTATACAGTTATTGTCAAAAAGGATTCAAATACACAAAAATGCCACAAAAAAACCCAAACAAACAAAGAATTTGTCGGACCTGAAGGATTCTTCTGAAGAACAGCAGGTGGTTTAAGTGTTCAGGACAAATAAGGGACTCATGAACAACTATCACTAGACACACACACACACACACACACACACACACACACACACACACACACACAAAAAAAAACACAGCCGTGGATCATTCAGGTAACAACACAGTATTAAGAATCAAGCGTATGTAAACTTTTGAACAGGGTCATTTTTATTAATTGAACTATTATTTTCTCTTGTGTACTATTTGTAAACATCTTTTATGTGAAATATCTTATTCAGGTCAGTGCTAAATGTATGATCCCTCTTATTTTGGTGAAATAATTACATTTTTTTCAGATTCTGCAAGGTGTATGCAAACTTGACTTGAACTGTAAATATTAGATGAATTTCAATATCTAAAAATAAAATAGCAAAAGCACATAACGAAATTACAGAAACCTAAACTAAAGTTATTTTTTTAACTAAAACTTTAAAAATTCAATTCAAAATTTTTAATTTAGGAACTTTCCAGGAGGATTTGGACACAGCATTAATTATGGAGGAAGCAAATTGGTATGAATTATAATTCTTTGACGTCCCAATTCGGAAGGAAACCAGTCTTTCCTATTAATTATGACAACATATAATCAGCGTCTCAGTGTGTGTTCTTCATGCCAAAATGATTTTGACATAAATTTAAAGCAGTATTAATGCACAAAACTTAATGTCTTAGTTGATGCCTCATCTGATGGAGGATCTATATTTGTGGAAAAGTACGGCTGTGGCAGTCGGGGAAACATCAAGCTAACAGTAACCAGAGCTGAAGCCCTGAGTTAAAAATAAAGATGAAGAGACCCGAGCCGCAGCTACCCAGATACACTCACATAAACACACAACTCAGTGTCTTACATGATACAAAAAAATCTAACATAAACTTGCTCTCCAAGGACTAAAAGGACCTCCTATGGTGACAGCCTCAGAAAACTACAACACAGATCAGAGCGCTCACACACATGGCTGTGTACTCACATGACTCCCTGCAGCACGTTCTGTGGGTCAGGGTCGAAAAGCCGGTCAACATAGTGGCGACTCGTGGCTGTGACTTCCTGCATAGTGACAAATGACAGCACAAAGATGATTCAGCAAACTCATCCCATCTGAAGCATCACAACACCATTAGTCTCGCCCCACAGCCTCCTCCCCGGCTCACAGGGTCTCAATACTTTGGTCTGTTTACCCTTACAGTTGCCAACTGTTGGTGGGAAGTCTCCTTCTAGAGACTTCCATCTCCTCAATCACCACAGCTCACTTGTAACAGAGTTGGCAATTTCAAGCCAGGGAAAAGTGGGAATGACAGTCACCCCAAACATACCAAAGCATGTACGCAATCAGTTGGCACTGCTATAAATGTCACTTCATGCTTCAAAACATCACATCCACACATGAACTCATTCTATTACTTTATAACATAAATGTAACAAAATGGTGTTTCGATGTACCAAACTAACCTGTTCAGGCACAAATGTGTTTCTAACAGACTTCAACTAGACATCTGAATGATTTGGGATCATTATTAAATTACAGTAATACATCCATCTATGACTACCCAACCCTAAAGAATAATGCAGCTGTCAGTTTAGACATCATTACTCAAGTTGAAATTCTTGCAACATGACTAATTAACATTTATTTGACATTTAAAATAAGATTTCTCTGGAATCCAGTGCTCATCTCATCTTGTTTCAATGGTTATTTACATTATGATGTAGTTAATATTCTGATACAAGCTTAAAGAGAAGCACAGCTTCAATCTAAAAAGTACTACAGTAACATTTACACTACTAGTCAAAAGTTTTTGAACAGTAAGATTTATTATGTTCTTTAAAGATGTCTCTTCTGCTCTCCAAGCCTGAATTTATGTGATTCAAAGTACAGCAAAAACAGTAACATTTTTGACATATTTTTACTCTTTAAAATAACTGTTTTCTATTTGAATGTATTTTAAAATGTAATTTATTCCTGTGATTTCAAAGCTGAATTTTTAGCATCATTCCTCCAGTCACAGGATCCTTTAGAAATCATTCTAATATTCTGAATTGCTGCTCAAAAAATGTATTATTATGTTTAAAACAGCTGAGTAGAATTGTTTGATGAATATAAAGTTATTTTAGAAAATTATTTTGTAACATTATAAATGTCTTTATCATCACTTTTGATCAATTTAAAGCATCCTTGCTAAATAAAAGTAACCATTTCTATAATTTCTTTCCCCCAAATAAAAAAAAAAAAGATCTTTGGATCTTTCTATTCATGAAAGAATCCTGAAAAAATGTACTCAACTGTTTTAAATACTGATAATAATATTAATAATAATACTAATACTAATAATAAATGTTTCTTGAACAGCAAATCAGAATTTTAGAATGATTTCTGAAAGAAGACGCTCAAAATTCAGCTTTGAAATCACAGGAATAAATTACATTTTAAAATATATTCAAATAGAAAGCACTTATTTTAAATAGTAAAAATATTTCCCAATATTACTGCTTTTGCTGTATTTTAATCAAATAAATGCAGGCTTTCTGTGCAGAAGAGACTTTAAAAAAACATTAAAAACTTACTGTTCAAAAACTTTTGACTGGTAGTGTATATTCCATAAATTATATATTTTACTTAGCACAAACTTTCAAAAACCTTTCACACCTCAAAACACGCACTTAATATTTAACATTTAATTTATTTTATGACAAGGCATCAGTATTTTACGAATAATGATAATAGACTAAATTTCATAGTGATAAAAATTTATTAAAACGATTTCTGTTTGGAGTCTCAAAAGCCTCAGGTGTAAAACATGAATAAAAGCAATAAATATGATTATCAAATTGACTTTAGACAGAAACAGTGTTAATATATGGGGTAACAATGAACTTTTCTAAAAAGATCATTACTACTTATCATACAACAAAGGGCTAAAGCTTTAACAATATCACTCTACTGGGTTGATTAGATCAGAGGAGCACATTCGAAGTATTTAAAGGGAAGATAATAAACCAAACATGAAGGCTAAAGTTTGAATGACACAAAAGCATCATGTTAATGCTTTTTTTTTTTCTAAACTAACGTAAGCATTTTATGCCCTACGTGAATACCGTGACATTTGAGACCGGTAATTATTCAATAACATACACAACAATATCTGACAGCATGACTGCACCTGGGTTCCACCACAGTGAGAGTAGATCAACATGTGTCAAAACATACTGGACACAACTACAGGGCTGTCAAAAGGGGGGCGTTACCACCACATTAGCCCATCAGTTCATCATTTAACCGCTTCATCAGAGAATACCAAGCAGGTTTGATTTTGTTTTTGAAGCCCCGGCTCTAAATATAGCCTGAAAAACTAAATATAACTTTGATTTGACAGCTCTGAGCACATCCAGATCTAATGTTAGCCACATAAACACACAGCCAGCCATCAAAACCCACATCGCTTAATTTAAGATCAACCGCTAAAGTCTATCTAACGTGTCTAGTGTACATCTAAGTGATCCTGAAGTCAAAATGTGAGGTTATAATGGGTATAATTAAAGAGACTCACAGATAACACGCTGATGCGTAAAGGGGCCTCCAGCAGGCACGCCATCATTCACTCAGCGGAACATTCGGAGCGGCACTTTCCATACAAACAAAGCTCAGTCAGTCGAGTATTTACAGCAGCACTTTCTCCACGAGCTTGATTCAGCAAAACATGCAGAGCAGCACTTTCCACACCACCTAAATCCTATTTTTATATTATTATTTGAGTATATTTGTTTTGTTTTTTTAAATTAATGAATTAAATTAAAAAGCAATATATAATATTAACTATTGCGCATTACTCAACTATTAATTATTATTTACCAGTCAAAAGTTTTTTAATGTTTTTTTTTATCTTCTAGTCACCAAGCCTGCATTTATTTGATTCAAAATACAGCAAAAGCAGTAATATGTGAAATATTTTTACTATTTAAAATAACTGCTTTCTATTTAACTATATTTTAAAATGTAATTTATTCCTGTGATCAAAGCTAAATTTTCAGTATCATATGTATAAGCTTTTGTAACATTATACATCCATCCAAAGCTTGGGAAATAAATTAATACTTTTAT
Source organism: Garra rufa (assembly GCF_049309525.1). Lineage (NCBI taxonomy): Eukaryota > Metazoa > Chordata > Actinopteri > Cypriniformes > Cyprinidae > Garra > Garra rufa. The sequence continues at coordinate 27,813,604 of NC_133368.1, read as the reverse complement.
TTAACAAGGATGCTTTAAATTGATCAAAAGGTAAAATTGATACCCCAATATTAAAAATGATTTTTGAAGGATCATGTGACTGGAGTAATGATGCTAAAAATCAGCTTTGAAATCAGAGGAATACATTAGATTTTAAAATATATTCGAATAGAAAACAGTTATTTTATATAAAATATATATATTTTTTAATATTTCAGTTTTTTACTGTTTTTGCTGTACGTTGGATAAACAAATGCAGGCTTAGTAAGCAAAAGAGACTTAAAAAAAAACTTTTGACAGGTAGTGTATATTACTTATTTTTAAATAAAGAAACAATTACAAAAAAGCGACGCTTCCTCTATGGAGCCGTATTCAAAAACCCCTTTTCCCCATTAATATACTTCAAAATTGATAAAAATAATAAAATCGTTTAGTAATCTTAAAGGATTTGATTGGTCCTTCCCGAAAATCGCTAAGAAAAGTAACACGCACCACGTGACAAAGCGTATCGCAACTGGCTGCGCTTTCCACGCTGGTATTTCAGGGTTTTTTTTAATTCAGAGCTCGTTGCTTCTTCTTGATTATTTGCCAAATTCATTACAAAATTTTACAAAACTTGTATCGGTATGAATATTTTTTTTTTACAAAGAAATGAAAAAAGCAAAAACGAGACATTTAACAGTACAAAATTGTGAGTATTAACTTACATAGAAAATTTAAAATTTTGCGTTTCTGTTTCACTATACATTATATACATTGCATATACTGTTAACGTGCACAGCAAATGCTGAGCAGTCTATAATTTAAAAAAAAATATTATTTATTTTATTATTATTAATTATTATTATTATTATTATTATTATTATTAAACACCGAAGAACGAATATAAATGACGGAAAGTGTGGATGAAGAATAAAAATGGATTTAGTGCACTGGTCACATGACCGTTTTACGCATGTGCAGAGTAGCATGTGAGCGCAGGGAGGTAAAATCGGCTACTGTAGGAATTATGGCGAAAATGTAAAGGTTGGTCATCTGTGCGATGGGTAGCGTGTTCTGTCGTATTTGAGTGCAAGGTTGTGGATTAGAGATATAAGGATGAAAGTGGCGGTAGAAGGCTGTTGTCATGGAGAGCTGGATAAGATCTACGAGAGCATCAGTTACCTGGAGAATAAAGAAGGTGTGAAGGTAGATCTGCTGCTCTGCTGCGGAGACTTCCAGGCTGTCAGAAATGAAGGAGACATGAAGTGCATGGCGGTGCCTGCCAAATACAGACACATGCAAACTTTCTACAAGTAAGGAAACGCGTGGTATTGTTCAGTAGATAAATTGTATAACCAAATAACTGAGAGTACTTAACTGGACTGCATGCACAGTGCTTGCATATGTATTTGTGAATTATTTGAAGTCTGTGGATGAAGATCCACAGACATTTCGTTTTTCAAATATTTTTGAGTACATTTGAAGTAAACATCCCGTTGGTATCGCTCGACCATCGTTTCTCATGTCATGTCAATCTGTTTTTCCCCAGGTACTACTCTGGTGAGAAAAAAGCTCCTGTCCTGACCATTTTCATTGGGGGAAACCATGAGGCGTCAAACCATCTGCAGGAGCTTCCATATGGAGGCTGGGTGGCCCCAAACATCTATTACCTGGGTGAGATTTTCAGCTCATACTTACAAAAACTTTATAACTTTTAAGGTAGTAAGATATGTATGCTCAGTCTTTTATGGTTTTCTTAATAGAGGGTTTGCACTTACATCACAGTTTGGTCAGGTATCTGGATGTGCAGCCATATTGGCAATACTTGGATGTAAACGACAGCATGGATTGCACGGTTAATGTACTACTGAATATGTTGTTCTGCTAATTTATGCTGTCTAAACCACTGAAAAAACATGTGGAAGCTGCTAAATCATATAGAAGGACTTCATATAGAGGAAAAAAACATTTGGACTAGTCTACATGAGACAATTGACCATTTTTAGCAGCAATAATCAGCAAAATTTGTGAGTTCTGTTAGGTGCGGTGGCCTTGTTCAAGTTCTGTTCCGCCAATATGGCTGATTGATGACGTGTTGTTAAATAGCAAATTTGATGTTCCTTATTCCTTAGGTTATGCTGGCGTTGTACGTTTTAAAGGTGTACGGATTGGCGGTCTTTCAGGAATATTTAAATCCCATGACTACAAGAAAGGTGAGTTTTAGCAATTCCAAATCAGTTCAAATATGATCCAAATATGACATTTCTAAACTTTTTTTTTTTTTGTTTCATTATGTTTCAGGACACTTTGAGCTCCCACCATACAGCCCAGAAACGTTGCGCAGTGTGTACCACATAAGGAACATCGATGTCTTCAAACTTAAACAGGTAAATCTTTATGTGACATCTATAAATCCAGCAATTTTAGATTATCTATAGAGGGTTTGCACTTACATCACGGTTTGGTCAGTTACCCGGATGCATGGCCATATTGGAGATACTCAGATGTAAACAACAGCATGGATTGCACGGTTAATGTACTACTGAGTGTGTTGTTCTGCTAATTGATTCTGTCTAAACCACAAAATAAACGTGTGGATGTTGTTAATAATATAGAGAAGGACTTAGTAAGCAGGAAAGGGCACAATAGTTTGACAAACTAAAGTTAATTGGTGGTAAAGATTCATACAAGCAGTAATAATTAGGATATTAGTCTAATATTTCACCTACCTGACCGGAAATGGTAAGATCAAACATGAATGATGAAGGACGGTTCTTTTCCTGGAAATCCTGGTTCAGTTTGGCCAACAACAAACGTCTTTTGTTCCTCAGACAGTCTTCTCTTTGATTTGTTATAACTTTTGGAAGTCTATAGTACTCCAAATGTTTTTTTTTTTTCTGGTCTGACCGATTAGTACAGCTCAAAAAATGACAGTAATTGACCATTTTCAACAGCAATAAACAGTGTAATATGCACGTTTCATTCAGTTCAGTGGCATTGATTTTGATGAACAAAATTTTACATGCATCAAGAAAAACTGCTGCAGTTTTATTAATAAAAAGATGAAAATATTATTTTGCTATCCATGTATAATTTCTAACCTAACTCCTCCAGATCAAGATGCCTGTAGACATCTTCATGACGCACGATTGGCCACGAGGCATTTATCACTACGGCAACACAAACCAGCTTCTCCGTCAGAAGAAGTTCCTCAGACAGGAAGTGGAGAGCGGTATCTTGGGCAGCCCTGCTGCTGCAGAGCTTCTAGACCACCTGCAGCCCACCTACTGGTTTTCAGCTCACCTCCATGTGAAGTTTGCTGCACTGATGCAGCACGAGGTAGGTCTTTTTAGGTATTCTGAATAAAAATTGAGAGATAGAAACCTGTTTGTCTCCAGAGTCCATAATTCATTATAATGTAAATAACAAGAAGCTATTTTTCATAACAGGCTAAGAATAATGCTGCCCCGAAGATCACCAAGTTTCTCTCACTTGACAAGTGTCTTCCACATAGAGACTTTCTACAGGTAATGATTCTGCTAATTCTATCAACAAGCGTGTTTCATGCTCCCCCAGTAGAATCGACTTTGTACAAACATTGTAAGACCCAAGCAGTAGATGTAGTCCTTGTGAGTAAAAGAATGTTTTGATATTGCAGATTGTGGAGGTAGCTGACAGACCAGGCTCCTCTGAGCACCTTGAGTATGATCCAGAATGGCTGGCCATCTTGAAAGCGACAGACAGCCTTCAGAAACCATCCTGCAATTTCTGGAACCCCCCACAGGACAATGGACTACACACCCGGTACAGCCTACGTTACAATGACTACTAGGAATGTAACAAAAACAAAATCTCATGATACAATTAGCTCAATATGAAGTCCATGATACGATATAAAATTACATTTTAAAGTTTATTTTAAGTTATTATATTACAATGCACTTTTTTTTTTTATTTGACTTGTACCTGAACCTTAAAGGGGACTCAACCCTCTTTTTATTTGAGGTATACTGTCTCAGTCTAAATAACAACTGTTTTATATTATTGTTATTCCTATGACAGAAATAGTGCACGCTTCACTTTGAAAATCACAGCATAAACAGACTTGATGAAGGGATTAAGCCATATTTTGCTTTGGGTTTTAGTTTGTTTGACAGATACTGTGCCAAAGCATAATGGCCCAAAACACAACTTTAAAGACATTTTATGTTAGAATAAGAAGTTTAAATATATTTTAAAAACTACACTTTTTTGCCCAGAAAACCTACTGTTTCATATTGTCATGTGACCACAATAATATAGAGACAGTTTTGCTATCATGATATTGCTAATATTGTTACATCCCTAATGACCACAATTACATGTGGATCATTTTCTGATTAATTGCTAAGTCTTTATAGCTACTATGTTAAGTTAATTAAGAAAAATTAGTTTGAGCAACTTCCAAGTCTTAATCAGTCTTATTTTTTAGATTCAAATTAGACCATGTTTTCATGTAACTGACTTTAAAGTCTTGAAGAAACAAAATATAGATAACTAACTTTTTGGATATTCCCTAAAAGGTGTTTACAATACAGTTTTGAAAGAAGTCTATTACACTCATGGAAGTTTGCATTTTTTGTTTTATTATAAATACAATAAAAACTGTAATATTGACACACATGTGACCCTGGACCACAAAACCAGTCATAAGGTTCAATTTTACAAAACTGAGATATATACATCATATGAAAGCTCAATAAATAAGCTTTCTATTGATGTATGGTTTGTTAGGATAGGATAATAGGATAGGACAATTTGGCCGAGATACATCTATTTGAAAATCTGAAATCTAAGGGTGCAAAAAATCAAAATACTGAGAAAATCACCTTTAAAGTTGTCCATAATTAAGATCTTAGCAATGCATATTACTAATCAAAAATTACATTTTAATATATTTACAGTAGGAATTTTACAAAAAATCTTCATGGAACATGATCTTTACTTAATTTCCTAATGATTTTTGACATAAAAGAAAAATCAATAATTTTGACCCATACAATGTATTTTTGGCTATTGCTACAAATATACCCCAGCGACTTAAGACTGGTTTTGTGGTCCAGGGTCACATATTACTACAATTTATACTACAATAAACCATTTTCTATTTGAATATATTAAATGTAATTTATTCCTGTGATGGCAAAGCTGGATTTTCAGCAGCCATTACTCCAGTCTTTAGTGTCACATAATCCTTTAGAAACCATTCTAATTATGCTGACTTAATGATTAAAAAATATTTCTTATTTGTTGAAAACAGTTGTACTGCCTAATATTTTCAAGGAAACCATAAGATTTTTTTTTTAGGATTCTTTGATTTGAAAAGTCAACTGAAAAGCATTGATTTGAAATATAGTATTTTATGACATTATAAATGTCTGTCCTGTTATTTTTGATCAATCAAATGCATGTTGCTGAAAGTCAAAAGAAATAATCATACTGACCCCAAACTTCTGAACAGTTCTGTAATATCAGATTTAAAGGCATAGTTCACCCAAAAATGAAAATTCTGTCATTATTTACTCACCCTCATGTCGTTCCAAAACCTGTAACCTTTGTTCATCTTCTATACACAAATTAAGATATTTGTAGAAATCCGAGAGCTTTCTGACCCTGCATAGACTGCAACGCAACTGACACGTTCAAGGCCCAGAAAGGTAGTAAGGACATTGTTAAAATAGTCCATGTGACATCATAATTTTACAAAGCTACAAGAATACTTTTTTGTGCATTGTGTGCATCATGGTACTTTCGTAAACTTGCATCCAAGATTGGCTTTATAAAATTACAGTGAATCACTGATGTCACATTGACTACTTCATGATGTTCTTACTATCTTTCTGGGCCTAAGTTGAATGTGGTAGTTCTGTTGCTGTCCATGAAAGGTCAGAAAGCTCTTGAATTTTTGTTCTGAAGATAAACAAAGGTCTTACGGGTTTGGAATGACATGAGGGTGAGTGATTGATGATTTTGGGTGAACTATCCCTGTAATATAGATGTATTTTTTATATATATATATATATATATATATATATATATATTTATTTTAAGATTTAGCTATCCTGTTCCTCTGCTTCTTTCAGGTGGGATTTCAGTGCATCAGAGGAAGCTATGATGGAGGTTGTGAGTGATTTGAGCGGTGACCTTTGCATCCCTGAAAATTTCAGTCTGACTGTGCCCGCTTACGACCCCAGCCGTCCTCAACCCAATGCCCACCCGTCCTACTCCACCAACCCCCAAACCACAGAGCTCTGTGCCACCTTCGGCCTGACAGACATCTACATCCTGGCTGGACAGAGTGGGCAGGCTTATGGGGAGGAAGCCGCCACAGGTGCAACTGAAGAAGAGGAGGACGAGGACAGCACAGGGAGCGTAGATGAACCCAGCGAGTACCCCACCGACACCTCCGGCCTCTCCAGCTCCTACAATCCTGATGAAATTACCATTGAGGATGAATGGGTGGAGGAAGAGGATGAGGGAGTAGGATGTGCTGAGGGGAAAGGGACAGACGCAGTGGTTCCAGAAGGGCAGGTGGGGAGCCAGGACAGCGATAGAGACAGCAGTCCCCAGCGAGAGACGGCTAATAGACTGAACTTACCGCCCCCATGTGCCACACCAGAATCGGAGGCTCCACTACGCTACTCGCAACCTCTTTGTCTCCCACCTCCTTCGGCATCCCTCTCTCAGGGCAGCTCAGAAGAGGAGGGGGGCTTAACACCAGCCAGGGTCCCCAAACGCACCAGCGGGGAGACAGCACAGGGGTCAGCAAGTCACACGGGCGGCACACCTCAAATCAAACGGAGAAACCAAAGTATCTACACAGCAGTAGAGGATGAAGAGAGTGAGGGCTAGATCAATGCAATTATATATTTTGATCAGTAAATTACTACCAAGTATGATCTAAATCATCATATTTAAATGGATAATTCACCCAAAAAAGACAATTGTCATTAATTACTCGCCCTCATGTCGTTACAAACCCGTAAGACCTTTGTTTATCTTTAGAACAAAAATTAAGATATATTTGATGAAATCTGACAGCTTTCTGACCCTGCATAGACAGCAATGCAGCTACTACGTTCAATGCCCAGAAAGGTAGTAAGGACATTGTTAAAATAGTTCAGTGTCATCAGTGGTTCAACCTTAATTTTGCTACGAGAATATGATTTGTGTGTGAAGAAAACAAAAATAACGATTTTATTTGAACAATTTCTTCTCTTCCATGTCAGTCAGAGTTAAACATGCATTCCCAAGAGTACCATGATGCATGCATGTTCATTCCTCTGCTTGCAAACAAGGCAAATGCTTTGTGGTACTGTCGTAGCTTCGTAAAACTAGGGTTGAACCACTGATTTCACTTGGACTGTTTTATCGATGTCCTTGCTACCTTTCTTAAGTTTGAATGTGTCAGTTGCATTGCTGTCTATGCAGGGTCAGAAAGCTCTTGGATTTCATCAAAAATATCTTAATTTGTGTTCCGAAGACGAACAATGTTTGTTTGGAATGACATGAGGGTGACTAATTAATGACAAAATGATCATTTTTGGGTGAACTATCTCTTTAATGTACGCCGTGACCTGCTTGGCAACTACTGTTTTTAAAGAACATGAATATTATTTTTTGTTTTTGTTTTATTGAGTGTGATGAGTTAAAGAGACTATTTTCAGAAATGTCAAGGTTTGAAACTATTTTTTTGGGGTATGTGTATAAAGTAACACCACAACTGAATTTTTATCATGAATCTGTCATTTATTTTCATTTGTGATGAGTTTTAATGATCAATTCCTTTCTATTTTTTAGCCAAATATATCACATCACACTCAGTAGTTTACTCTGTCTTGTTTTTTTTTTTTAATTAAATTTGTTGTGATTGACTTTGCTTTACCATTCTATTGTAAATACATCAAAGTCTAAATAATAAATGATCCTGATGTCTTTTTTTTTTTTGTGTACATTCTATCTCAGTCACTCATAAAAAGGCAATAACTTGCTTCATGCCTGCAGTAACTTTCATTTTTGGATCTTTTTCCATTGTGTTTTGAATAATAGGAGAAAATGAGCCCTGTGACCAACAAAAATGTATGAATAACATTAATTTATGAAAACAACACTTTTTTAATGAATTTTGAAGCATAAATGCAATTCCTTGAAGTAAAAAGCCAACGCTAGGCAATAAATTGACTGTGAATTTAGTCTTGTTTTTCAATCTTAATCCACATACACTACGAGTCAAAAGTTTTTGAAGAGTAAAATTTGTAATGTTTTTTGAAGTCTCTTCTGCTCTCCAAGCCTACATTTGATCCAAAACGCAGCAAAAGCACTAATATTGTGAAATATTTTTACTGTTTAAGATAACTGCTTTCTATTTGAATATATTTTAAAATGTAATTTATTCCTGTGAGCAAAGCTAAATTTTCAGCATCTTTACTTTAGTCTTCAGTGTTACATGATCCTTCAGAAATTATTCTAATATGCTGATTTTCTGTTCAAGAAACTTTTTATATATATATAATTATCATTATTTAAAACAGTTGAGTAATTTTTTTAATGAATTTTTAATGAATGTAAACATCTCAAGATCAATATTTATCTGAAATAAAAAGCTTTTGTAACAATATACACTATACCATTCAAAAGAGTCAGAATAATATTTTCTTAGCAAAGAAACTATAGAAATAAGTACTTTCATTTAGAAAGGATGCTTTAAATTGATAAAAAAGCATTTAAAATGTTACGAAAGGTTTCTATTCCTGATAAATGTTGTTCTTCTGAACTTTCTATTCATCCAAGAAACCCGGAAAAAAAAAATTTGAGCAGCAAATCAAAATATTAGAAAGATTTTAGAAAGATCATGTGACTGGAGTATTGATGCAAAAAAAATGCAGCTTTGAAATCACAGGAATAAATTACATTTTAAAATATATTCAAATAGAAAACGGGTATTTTAAATGGTAAAAAATATTTCAAAATGTTACTGTTTTTGCTGTACTTTGGAACAAATGAATGCAGGTTTGGTGAGCAGAGAAGACTTCTTTAAAAAAAAAAAAACATTTAAAATAATACTGTTCAAAAACTTTTGACTGGTAGTCTAAGTTTGTGTTAGAATAGTTTGTAGGAATGTGCGAATAAACACAGCAAGATTGTGGAAATATCTTGCACTTCTGTTAACCAAATACTTTATTTAAGGCATCTAACTAAAAAACCACTAACTTTAGAACAATGGAATAGGAAGTGCAAAAATACACTGTAAAAAGTTTTCACCAGTTTCAACTTAAAAACTTAAGTTTAGCAGCTGCCTTAAAATGTTAAGTTAAATCAACTTAAATCATTTAAACTCGCAAGTTAAATCAACTAATTTTGATTGTAGTTTTAAGCTGATTTAACTTAAAAACTTAAGGCAGCTGAACTTAGGTTTTTAAGTTGAATCTGGTGAAAACTTTTTACAGTGTGGGTTTTTGTGTAGCACCCTATTAGACTAAATTTCCCTATTCCGATCTCGAACCATTCCAGTCATGCTCTGTTCATTTAAAAATGACACTTCTTAATGACTTTTCAAGTTGGATGTTTGACCTCAGGTGACATTCCAGCTCTATTCAACTAGGAGAAGAGGGAAGTTCCAGAGTTCTGTATGTGGAATGCAGCAATGTACACCTAGAGATCTATCTATTAGCCTTCAACACTAGATGAGTTTGGGAAACACGTTTGGTCATTATGTTTGCGATATGGTTTGGTGGTGCTAGTGGCATTTTGTTTAGATAATTTACAAGTAAATATTACAGTGGCAGGTCACATGGGTGCAGCTGTTGAATGCCAATTCCTCATAAACGACGGTTAGCAGAGGTTTAGATCAAGGCTAGACAAAAAGCCACAGAAACTAAAGCCACATTTCATTCATAGCAGAACAGCACAGCTTTATTTAACATTTCAGTTCACAGAGGTGTTAACAGGAGATCAGATCTATTCCACAAAAAAGGTGGACCTGAAGACACACGACAAATGACTTCTAGCTGTGTGACACCATATCATGATACCTAATTCATTCCCTAAATGACCATATAAATGTATTGGTAACCCATTAAATTACTGACTAAAATCAATTTTAAATAAAACTCATTTTTATACACATCAACAAACAGCATCCATAAAACAAAACTTCATAAATGACTCTGTTACTAACACGCTCAACTGATTATTCTTACAGGGTTATTGCCTGTACACTTCGGGCCAACGTCTCGAAACGCTACTTTTCGGCGGTCTGACGACCTCAAACAAGCCCAAAACAAAGAACACGGAAAAAACGGAGTAGGCACTTCTGTTTTTTTCCACTTTTTCAGGGGCTTTGTGGGCCAGAAATTCCCTTGCTGCTATTTGCCGTCCCGGTGTATCGCACAACATCGGTTGCTAAATCATTCACGTTGTTGATTTGTGGGTGCGTGAATATTTTTGTTGCTTTTTAATAACACATACTTAGATTGGCCTGGTATTGCATGACATCCTCATCCAGACGATTCAATGTGCGTTATTCTGCGACTACTCGCAAAGCGAAATGGTTTACGATCAGTCATCTGGATGCTGCCAATATGCTGTAAATGATTTGTCGATCAACAGTAGTTTACACAAAGCGACGAGAACGTAGAGAAGGCATCGTAGAGCTTGCTGTTGTTTCGTGAACTTCAACACTGAACTTCAAGATCAACGTGGTCGGGAGAAGGAAGTGGGATAGGGAAGACAACATTGATGTTCTTCAATACTTTTTGGGTCTAAGATGAATGACGAGCTACATAAGGGAGACCAGTTCAAACCAAGGTAATAAATAAAGCTGGAGGCTGAAAAAAACAAGCTCAGGGTGAATAAAAAACTGCTTCAGTGTTCTTTTTGTAATTTCAAAACAATTTAGTAGATGTGGCTCATTGTTTGAATTGCAAGGGTTAGTTTAGGTTAAGGTGCTGACGTCCTTCCAGTGTTAGAGTTGGGATTTGAATGGGAGAGCATACGGATACTCTTACGAATAACATACGGATGCTTGAAGACTTCTAGCTGTAATAAGGGGGCATTTTGGTTCATTCCAGGACAGAGAATGGATTTGTCGAAGAATAATAATTCTTCTGTTCATTCTGATTCTTCCTGTTCTCTATGTATCTCTATGTATCTGTATCTCTATGTCAATCTCTTTTCTCTCTGGGTGAAACCCTAGAGCTTGCATAAAGAAAATGAACAGAGGCTGAAATTATTGACTTCAAATTAATACAGAATCCTTATTTACCGCCAGATACGACAGAGTCCCTCGTCATTTTGCTTTCTGCCCTGTCCATCAGAAGTCTTCCTTAAAAAAAATCTCTTCATGGCGTCACTGAGGGATTTTTTCCCCTCAAACTCATTCTGTTATTCCTCTCTCTTTCCATTTCTTTCCATATCCATCGTAGGAGGTGAAAAGGGTGAAGGGTGGGATTTTGGGAAGGACAAGGTGTCGGTGGTCTCCCGTGATGGAGTGTTGACAGGCCTTTAGTTCCCACAGCAGCTTCGAGTGGACTGTGCGTCTGGGTCCTGAAGGTTTACTCCCCTGTGTCGGGCAGCATGGGTGGGGTTTTGGGTGTCTGTTTTTGGCATCTTTTTTGCTATTGATAAATAAAAAAAAGAGCATGAACACTGTTCATAATATTAATCTTTTGTTTAAAGCTGGCATGAAATGAAAATTCACTCTGTTTGCTAAACTGATTTTATTGCGAATGGTTCATCCATGCATGTTTCGGGTTTTTTTAACTCGTAATTTTTCATCAAAACATTACAAACTCGATCTGCCAGTAAAAGAGACTTCTCTTTGGTGACATATGCCAAATGTCTTGAATTATATAGTCTGTATAAACCCTGAACTTTTCTTACAATCGACTGAATGTTGTCCTCAGATCTGCCTCCTGCCAATCAACAACTAACTGAAAGAAACATATTTTTAATAGTCTGCTCAACTTGTTTCTCTACACTGTCAGTCAAAAGTTTTTTAGTGTTTTTAAAAGACGTCTCTTCTGCTCACCAAGCTTGCATTTATTTGATCCAAAATACAGTAAAATCAGTAATACTGTGAAATATTTTTGCTGTTTAAAAAGAAATGAAAATAAAAATTTGATGAATAGAAAGATCCAAAGATCACATTATAACATTATACACTATACGATTTAAAAGCTTGGAGTCAGTATAATTATATAGGGGGGTTATAGAAATTAATACTTTTATTTAGCAAGGATGCTTCAAATTGATCAAAAGTGATGATAAAGACATGTATAATGTTACAAAGGGTTTCTATTTCAGATAAATGCTGTTCTTCTGAACTTTCTATTAACCATAGAAACCTGAAAAAATTCTACTTAGCTGTTTTTAACATAATAATAAATGTTTTTTGAGCAGCACATATTTCTGAATGATCATGTAATGATTGTAAAAAATCAGCTTTGAAATCACAGCAATAAATTAAATTTTAAAATATATTCAAATAGAAAAGTTGTTGCTGTACTTTGTATTAAATAAATGCAGGCTTGGTGAGCAGAATAGAAAAATTTACTTAAACATTTTACTGGTAGTGCACATCACAATTGGAAAGAAAAGATCTTGCTACTTCTGTTTCACCACAGCTTCACAACTATAATGAAGAATAATGCAACATAATTAAGAAACGACTAGCAATCTGGAATCTGGGATTGTATGCCAAGTGAATTTTAATTCTGCCTGTAAACAAATGACTAACAATAGTCTAAAGTCTAAAGTTTATAGCCTTTTACAAACACTTTCCTAATTAACCACTGGCTTTCGTTACATAATACAATAGTAACTATTCTTGTTACTAAAGAAAATAAATAAATACATGTTTTTCACAATTCGACATTTAAATTCGTTTTTTGATGACAATAGAGACTAGTTAGACAGCTTTAACACTCACCAATGGCCAGGAACAACTCGTTTACATTCATTGCAGTCTTGGCAGACGTTTCCATGAAAAGCAAGCCTGTGTCTTCTGCATATGTCTGGGCTTCCTGTACAGAAATGTAAAATTAATGAACAGTTTGGGCTGCAAATGTAACTTCTGTAATATAAAATGTACAACCGTTAACACTAACTACATACAAAAATATACGCTTTCATACAGCAAAGATGCATTAAATTGATCAAAAGTGACAGTAAAGACATTTATAATGTTAAAAAAGGATTTCGATTTCACATAAATGATCTATGTTCTTTTGAAATTTCTATTCATCAAAAAAATCCTGAAAAAAATGATCACGGATTCCACAAAATTTTGATAATAATCAATGTTTCTTTCACAATATTGCTGTTTTACTGTATTTTTGATCAAATAAATGCAGTCTTCTTGAGCAAGAGAGGCTTCTTTCGAAATGATTACATATCTCACCAACCACAAACGTATCAATTGTACTGCATTTTGACATTTAACTTTTTTTATTCTATTTATGAATCAAACCACAATGTGATTCATTTTTCGTCACTTCATTGACAGGAAAAACCTTAACGCTCCCCATGTCTCTAAATATAATATAATAGATAGAAAGATATGACCTCATACTCCACGAGTCTCTTGTCTGCTAGGTCAGCCTTGTTTCCCGCGAGAGCAATGACAATGTTGGGACTTGCCTGCCGCTGCAGCTCTTTCACCCAAGCCTTTGCTCGCTCAAATGTTTCCTACAAACACAAAGCTAAAGACTTAGCAACAAATATACCATTTTACTATATGAAAGTTTGAATCTTTTATATAAATAGTGTAAATGTGTAAACCTACAGGTTTGGTGATGTCGAAAACTACAATAGCTGCCTGGGCTCCACGGTAGTACATGGGGGCCAAGCTGTGGTAGCGCTCCTGTCCAGCCGTGTCCCAAATCTCAAACTTCACTGTAGTGTCATCCAGACAAACAGACTGTGCCAAGAACGCAGCTGAGGGAGGGCAACAGACAAAAAAAAGATGAGTAATTTAGGCCAGAGATTCAAAGATTAGTAATACTGATGAGTCTTGATATTCTTTGTTCTTGGAATCAGGGATATAAAATAACAAATCACATCAAATACTACAACTTTCACCTTTTTAGTAACTAAAAATGGACATTAAAACTAACAAAATGAAAAGTAACTCTAAATATTAAAAAATACTTTTTAGAAGACCATTTCAGTGTTTGCAAACAGTGATTATGCTTTTCGTGGGCCGAGGCTTTCTTGTGGCCGAAAATTACAGTTTTTAACTAACTATGGAACCATGGAATAAAAGAATTTTAAAAAGCCAAATATGAGTTTTTATTTGAAAATTCTGACTTCATTTTCACAATTCTGAGATTACACCACATTTTTTTTTCTCAGAATTGACAAACTTGCTATTATTGAGTTAAATCGAGTTATAAAGTCTGAAATACAAGATATAAACTTGCATTTGCAAGAAGAAAAGTCAGAATTGTGAGATGAAATAGGTAAATGTAAAATGTAGGTTTAAATAGTATTTCATGCTGTAACTGTAGGGCTAATATAATATGAACTGCATATGTGAATATTATGTAGACCTGTTTAAATTCAATTCAAATTTATGCTTTAAAAGAAGAGTAGTCATAGCAGGTTTTATAAACAGATTTTATTTAAGCTAATAAACTATTTTAGCAGTTGAATTCTTTATTCTAAATACTAGTATTATTACTTGAATTTATTTGAATTAATTATTCATTGAACAATAGCGTATTTTATCATACTGCGGTTGCTGCAGTTTTATAAAAAGCAATAAGCTACTCAAAGCTGTGTTTTCATGTGATTTTACCTTTGGTTCATGCCTTAAAATACCCCTTAACCATGGTAAAATCACTGAAATCCATGACTTCAAGTGCTTTATTGCTTTAGCAAGAACTCCAGTCTAATATTACAGTTGCAATAAGTCTATTTGTGCAGTATCTGTCTGATTCTAATTTATGGGAGCCAAAGTCTATAACAATGTTTACAAAGACTACTGTGAAGACTGTACTCACAGATAGTGAACCCGGTTTGTCATCAAACTCACACAGGATGACATCTACTGCTATGACTAAGTATAAGATCAGCTCAGTTTGACGTCAAGTTAACAAGGTTACAGATCACCATAAAGAATCTCAGCACTGCTGACTGTACAGCTCACACCCAATGAGACTTAAATTTCCAGACGTGTTTCACCCTGGTATTCTTCCTGCTCTTGAAGTGTTTGTTTGCAAAACGGGTAATGAGCAAAATTCTAGGTGTTTTTTTTTTTTTTCAAACAAGTGTTCCTGTAGCAAAATTGGTTGTGCATGGTAAAAGGATCTACCAAATCATGTACAATACCATTCAAAACCATGGGGTCAGTAATATTTGTAATGTTTTTAAAAAGAAGTCTCTCATACTCACCAATGCTGAGTGATCAAAACATAAAGAGCAAAAACAATAGCATCGTGAAATATTATTATAGTGTGTTCTACTTTAATATATTTTGAAATGTAATCTATTAGATAGCCAATATTCCAGTCTTCAGTGTCACTTGATCCGTCAGAACTCATTCTAATATGATTTGGTTCTCAATAAAAATTATTATTATCAGTGCTGAAGTGGAAACGGAGATGCATTTTATTAAGCATTCTTGTAGCTTCAGAAAATTATGGTTGAACCACTGATGTCATCTATTTTGTTGATGTTCTTGGTACCTTTCTCTGCCTTGAAAGTGAAAGGACCCTTGCTGTCTATGCAGGGTCAGAAAGCTCTCGGATTTAATTAAAAACATCTTAATTTGTGTTCTGAAAAATGAACAAAGGTCTTACAGGTTTGAACCGGCATGAGTGTAAGTAATTAATGACAGAATTTCCATTTTTGGGTTAACTAACCCTTTAACTGTCACTTTCCTCACTGAATAAAAGCATTCATTTATTTCATGAACAAAGATCTTCTTGGTTTGGAACAACATGAGGGGGAGTAATTAATGACCGAATTGTCATTTTGGGGTGAACTAACCATTTAATTGTCACTTTCCTCACTGCATAAAAGTATTCATTTACGGTATTTCAAAAACAAAATCGTACTAACCCCAAACTTTTGAACGGTACTGTATGTAGGAATGTAAATGAAATAAACGGTTGAAACAAACCAAAATCTACCTAAATATCTACATATCTAAATACCCATCTTTTTGAACTCAATTCAAATTGATCACCTATGCCTCACCTCCAATAGTGGTCTCCTGAAACTCATCAAACTGTCCCTTAACAAAGCGCAGCACCAGGCTGGACTTGCCAACAGCCATGTCTCCCAACAGCACCAATTTGAACTGGCAGATCTTGGTCTGCGGTAGGCTTCCATTGGCCCTGCCGGTCCCGCGAGTGCTCATGATGTAGGAAGGGTGGCCGTCCTCCCTGACAGCGTCTCTAAAAGCAGCAACTTAAAGCAGTCGACAAGTTTTGTTTTTTTAATACTGGAGACTTTAAGTTGTGAGGACAGCTGTCAGACAGTGATGCTAAAAAATGAACAACAACAAGAGTAGAATGTAAGTGGAACAGGTAGTGGAAGAGGAAGTAACTTACAACTAAAACAACTAAAACATTCTGTTGCAAAGGAGAGTTATCTTAACTAAAAATGACTGTTTTTGTCATTACAAGTAATTTAAAACATTCTGAGATATTTTTTTTAAATATTAGACAGCTAGTCATACATGTTAAAAACAGCATGAGGGTGAGTAAATGATGCCAAAAGTTATCGTCTCCTTCCATACACAGCCAAATTACAACTTTCAAGTCAGCAGTCAGAACCACAGAAGCTCTCCATAGTGAATCAGTTCTCATCACAAATAGGGAAGCTGATGAGTAAAGCAACACAATAACATTTGCATTGCTAAACATCCTCATGACAGTTTAAATCTGGTTAAGCTTAAAATGTCCCAAGAAAGCAGGTACCAATTATCTAACCTCAAGTGAAGTTCAAGACTGATTTGATGGACATAGCACTAAAAAAATCAACTCTGCATCTCAGTGAAAATATCTGGTTACTGAAAGTACAGCCTCTCGCACATTCCAAATCCTCCATTTCTCCCCTCCTCTTGTAATGGATGTCGACATAAACGATGATCAATAAACTAGATGTTGTGCAGATGGAAAACCATCAGGTTTGTGAAACTGTCACCTCTTTGTGGTTTGTCAGTCGTGTGCTGTTCTGCTCTCTGAGTTTGCATCGGTATCGCTTTGCAGTGCAAATATTTATAGCCTAACTGTTTTAAGTACATAGGTCGAAGTCGGCTGGACATCTTATACAGCAATATAAAAGCATTAAATGAAGTGTTATTATAATAACAATGTGCACCTAATATAACATCTTTGTTGAGCTGATTGTATTTATACAGTTATATTAATAATGTTGTTGTAATGAATTGCATTTACACATACTACTTGACATTTACACATATGCAGTAAAATTAAGAGTTACCTTGGTTTTCACAATTTTTACCAATATGTCAACTGTATACCTGCATGGGAAGTCAAATAAACAGGTGTAAGTCGCATAATCAGATGTATGTATCTATCTGAATAATAACTCTAATAATTGGGTGTATGTCTATTGATATAAATAATAATTCCAGTAATCAGGAATATGTCTACTGATCTGAATAATAACTCTGGGAATCAAGAGTATGTCTACTGATCTTAATAATAACTCTCAAAATCAGATTTTGGTCTTGATGAATTAATCTGATTATTAGAGGTATGTCGACTGATCTGAATAATATATGCTATAATCAGGTGTATGTGTACGTGGTCTAATTTAAAACTCTGACAGTCAGGTAAATGTGTCTGACTTGATGCATTAGAGGCGCAGTATAGACTCTGACCATTAACGTGACTCGTCTCGATCCAGGCGAAGCGGGCCGAGCGGTGCCATGAACATCAATTTCTAAAATAATCACCCCTATTTTATGTACATAGAGTCGTATAAAGCTACCAGCATTAGTGATAATTACCTGTTGTTGCCAGTCGCGGCTGTTTTGGTCGTGGCTGTTCGGTTGTTGATCTATCAGCTGGTTATCGGTCTGCGAGCACTTCCTGCATATCCGCGCATGCGCAGTGAGCCATACGAGTACAAGCATTTAGAGAGAAAGATTTCTTTGTTTTAATTACTAATTTGTGTATAACAATAATGTACGGACAGTCTTAATATAAGGTTGATATCGTTTTTCTTTTGTAAGTACTACGCTTAAAATGACATACACTGCTGTCTAATATAGTTCTTATTTAGGCCTGTATAACGTTAGTTTAATTTGAAAGAATGTTAAATATTTTGAAAATAAAAATAAAACTAGTTTACATTTATTAAAACACAAAAAGACTATTAAATAGCTTTACATCTCTTACATTAGACTAAATTGACTAACTTTTATTTTGAAATCGACAAAAGCGCTTCTAAAAGGAGGCTGCCTTTGTTCAGAAAATAATTTATATCAACGAATAATCAAGATTTATAAATAACACCAAAATTATATTTAATTATATTTGTAAAAGGCTGCTTTTTGTATGTATTTTGTCAAGACCTCGGTCAATTCAATATATGACCGTCATATGATTTTTCATATTCATTCATATTCACATAAGTGACTTAGGTTGATGCAAAACAAAGCAATATTCTGCTAAAATAATTAGGACAAAAATGAAAAAGATAATAATAA
Source organism: Garra rufa (assembly GCF_049309525.1). NCBI lineage: Eukaryota > Metazoa > Chordata > Actinopteri > Cypriniformes > Cyprinidae > Garra > Garra rufa. The sequence goes on along the minus strand of NC_133368.1, from coordinate 27,794,919 downwards.
AAAAATATATATATAAACAGAAAAACGAATAAATAAAAACTTAAACATTTAAAACAGAAATAAGTAAATAAATAAACTACAATAAATATTTACACAATAAAATGTCAGCTTCAAAGAATAAGCAGGAGGTAACCCTTACATCGAAGTCATTTTTTTATCAGTACGGCTATTTTAGCAGCTTTATTATTAAGTGATGAGCAAAGAGACCCAAATAATAGTTTTAGATCAATACAAAAAAATCAGTAACTTTACGTTGGCCGTCACATGACTTTTATTATGAAATTAAGTCGGGGTCCAAAGGGAACGATTTCTGTTACGTCACATGTGACGCAGACATGGCAACCGCTCACGAACAGTTGTTTGTTTTATTAGAGCTAACGTTAATATTTCTTTAGAGATCTTACATGTCTATTAGGCTTAAACTAACTTATTATTGTAAGGTGACGGTTTGGTGATTGTGTTGACCTCTAATAATGGTGGAGTGAATAAAAAGATGACAATAATGAAGTTTTGAGCGGCATTGCAGCGCGCGTTCGCGAGGCGCCTCCGTTTGGTATCGGGTCGCGCGCGTCAGTGTGGACAGCATCGGGAAGCCTTTCTGTTTAACTAGGTATTTTATATATGTTTATTTTATTTTATCCAATGAAACAAATGTGACCACATTTTGAAGCCCTAAAACTTTCAATGATCAGGTAAGGAGAATAAAAGACGAGTCCATTATGACTGTTTTAGTGTAACGTTAGTTTTAGAACAGATGTTGCTAAACTTGACATAAAGTTGTCTAACTGATCCTAATCTTGTTATATATGGCTCTGGTTTTTTGTACTTTTTCTTTTTTTCACTTTGAATTTATATTTCCCATTGTACTGTTCATGAATATGGCATTCATTAAGAAAAATAAATAACGTCAAATAAGCGGAATACTTTGCTGATTAGCATCTTGATACTGATACTGGGATTATGTGGTACTTTCAGGAGATAATTAAAGTTAATTTTAAGGCCATCAATTAGTTACTTAGGAAATTGTTTGACTTTGCCTCATAAATCTGGCTCAGGTTGGTTAGATATGATAAAAATGTTACCCTGAATTTCCAGTTGTATTGTAAAGTCTTTATCCAGTGTTTCTCGTGTTACTATTGTCTGCAACTCTATGCAATTTTCCAGTGCATTATCACTTGCAGAATCTGCAGTGTTCCTTATTTTACCAAACTAAGAGGGATAATAAAAAATGAATGTTGTTTTGTATTTAGTACTGACCTGAAGAAGATATTTTGCATAAAAAAATGTTTACATATAGTATGAAGAGAAAACAATAGTTGAATTTATAAAAATGACCCTGTTCTAAAGTTTACATACACTTGATTCGTAATACTGTGTTGTTGCCTGAATGATCCACACATTTTTTTTTTTTACTAAATAAAAAAGAACATGAATTTTGTATGATCCCTCTTATTTTGGTAAAATAGTTAACATTTTGCAGATTCTGCAAGGTGTATGTAAACTTTTGACTTCAGCTGTATGTACGTACACAGCCATATTAATGGTGATTGATGGTAATTTCACTCGTTTAAACAAATGTTTTTCTTCAATAGAAATGGACAAATACACAGCATGTGTATGGCCACGTCTGGAGCCCTTCCTAATCGGGGTGCTTCCCGCCACAGCCCCAAGCAAATTCAGCATGCATTATCTGCGCAAGATGGCCTGTTACGTCCGGACACGGGACGGCTGCTTCCCCAGGCTCGGCTGGCACATGTGGCGACACATCGCTTGTGGCAAACTGCAGCTGGCAGAGGAGCTTGCCTGGCTGTATTTTGAGACTTTTGATCTGTTGATGCCTCGTTCTGCAGAGCAGAGGTTAGAGTGGGCAGAAGCTCTGTCGCAATGCCACACTCCTAAAGAACTCGACAGGCAGCGTTGTAAGGTAAGAACCAAAATGGTGTAGAGCAGTTTAACAGTATGATTTATGTTCTGCTGTACTAATCTTTTTCTCTGTCTTCTCTTAGCTGTCAGTAGACACTCTGCAGTTTCTACTTTTCCTGTATTTACAGCAACTAAACCGAATCTCTCTCCGCACGTCACTGATTGGAGAAGAGTGGCCAAGTCCCCGATCACGATCTCCCTCATCCACCTCTGAGAGAGACACCAAAATAAGCTCCCAAAATAAGGTGTGTGGGTGAATTTTATGAAACATGCTAAATCTAATCTTTAATTTTGGGATGAAATCTTCAGACTTTTTGTATCTCTTCTGAATGTACTTGGTATACATTACATTTGTGCTTGTATCCGGTAGGAAAGATCAGTTTTTAGTGTATAAAGACTTAAAGTGTAGAGATTTTTTTTCATAGTACTTTGTTTTTTCCTTCTGTTTGACCAGAACTGGGACGACCAGGCTCATCTTACTTTCATCCAAACACACTTGGCTGAGCTTTTGGAGTTGCTAGTGGAGCCAGGCCAGCTGAGCAGTTCAGGACAGGTTCTGCGTGACAGCCAGCTCTCTTCAGAGGCCCTGGAAAGCCTCAGTCTGTTGCTGGAAGGGTCTGTGAGCCATAGCCGTACTGTGTACCCAATCCACAAGCTCCTCAGCCGCTCACCACTGCAGCCCCAGGCAGGATTCTCTAAACTCAGCCGCTCCTACTCTCTGCAGCAGTTTCAGGGGTTTCTGCATCAGGCTCTTTGCCTCAACCCCTTCGGCATCTCCACCTTCTCACAGTCGGGAAAGAAACTGGCATGGGCCCTGCAAGGTAAACTGGAAGTTCTCGTCAAATGAATGAAGTTGTAGATGATTTCTTTTCAAGGGTGTTTAAAGTTTCACAAAGCAAACGTTCTGATAGGTATAATTGTGGTTTATTTTCTTTTAAATTCTACAGAAACACAAACTCTTTATATACAAAGATGTCATTTACATAGAAATCTTGAGTGAACAGTACCAAAACCTGACATTAATTATCACCCTAATGTCATGCCAAACCCCTAAGACCTTTGTTCATCTTTAGAACACAAATTAAGATATTTTTGATTAAATCCGAGAGCTTTCTGACCCTCCATAGACAGCAAGTGTCCTACTACAAAAGGCAGACTCTCTTGGGAGAGAAGAAATCATTGAATAAAGTCGTTATTTTCTCGTAGCTTCATAAAATTATGATTGAACCACTGTTGTCACATGGACTATTCTGTTGATGTTCTTGGTATTTTTTCTGGACCTTGAAACATGGTAGTTGCATTGCTGTCTACGCAGGGTTAGAAAGTTCTCAGATTTCATCAAAAATGTCTTAATTCATGTTCCAAAGATGAGTGATGGTCTTATGGGTTTGGATGACATGAGAATGAATAATTAATCACAGAATTTTCATTTTTTACTATCCCTAATAAAATGGTTTGAATTTGTCTAGTTTATCTTAAAAGTGATTTGATAGTTAACCAGATTATGGTATCACTAACCCTCAAAAATATTTTGTTTTGTAGTAGAGGGCACCCTGAAGAAAGCCAAAATATTCAGAAATACCCACATGGCTCCTCTAGGAAGTCGACTGCTGCTCATGTCGCAGGTTTGCAAACAGACGTTGGCCAAAGACTCTGAAAAGCTGAATAATGCCAACATCAAACTCCACCGCTGCAGTGAGGCTTTCATCTACCTGCTTTCTCCTCTGCGGTGAGGAATCACTTTATTAAATTAAAATAAATGCATTTTTATTGTTAATTTATTGCTAATCAAATACACGTTTTCTCTGTCTGTTTGTATATTACATTATATTGTATTAGATTAGATTGTTATATTATATTAAGTTAAAGTCTAGTTGAAGGCTAGCATTAATTTATTTGGATGTGAAATTGAAACAACTTCTTAAAAAGAACATGGGCAATAAATTTTCATTATTATCATTTTAAGACCATTTGCAATATCCCACAACTGCTTTCAAATGTTTCTTAATTTGTTTATTTACATTTACATTACCTAAAGGTGACCTATTATGCCCCTTTTTACAAGATTTAATGTAAGTTTCAGCATGCATTTTAAAGCCATATTAGTTTAAGCTTCATATGTATGGTTTTGTAAACGCACACGTCCAAAGCACGCACACAGAAAGTGACTGTCACACGGCATGTACTAAACTAAGTTCTCTTTTATGACTTATATCCCCGGTTTCACAGACAAGGTTTAAGCCTAGTCCTAGACTAAAATGTAAGTCTGAGCTGTTTCAACTAAAATAAAATTGCACTGATTGATCCTAAAATATATTAGTGCCTTTGTTTTGTCTCAAGATGCACAGCAGTAATGTTTTTATTCTAACCACGTTCATGAAAATTGCTTAAATGTCCTAATGGAACTTTGGCCTAATCTTGGCTTAGTCTAAACCCTGTCTGTGAAACCGGGCCATTGTGCTTAAACTGTCAAATAGACACAAGATTGTTAAAAACACACATGGGTTACAAAAACAGTTGGTTATGTATGTGAAGGTAAACAGCTGGGAAAGAAATCGCATGTTTATGTTACATCTGTGTGGCAGCAGCATAATATACAGTAAATAAATCATGAGGCTGAGACTCTAAATAGTGTTTTATGCACTTCTGTGCAACCAACGACAGAACAGTTAGCATGCTTTACTTTAAGGTTGGGTTTGTTTAGTACTGTGTAAACATCCATGTAAAACTAAGCCCTTATCTTGCAGGTCTGTGACCTTGGACAAGTGTAGGAACAGTACCGTGGTTCTCGGCCCGGTGGGGACCAGTGTCCACATTCAGAGCTGTGAGAATGTTCGGGTGGTGTGTGTGGCTGGCCGTCTGACCATAGGCGGCTCTTCTCACTGCACAATCCATGCCCTCACCCCTACTCAACCCCTTCTCCTTCCTGGGAATGTGTCTCTCACTCTGGGACCCTTTCACACACATTATCCCACTTTGGAGGACCACATGGGTAGCGTTGGCCTAGCAGTGGTTCCCAATTTATGGGACCAGCCTCTGGTGTTTGGAGCCGAGGGTTCCACTACAGACACTGGCTGCTACCGTATCCAGCCCCCCTCTGAGTTTTATCCACTGGTGATACCCTTCCAAATAGAGGGGGATAACTGTGAGATCCCTTGGGGCCTGCCGGCAGACTACCAGAAGGCCGTGGAGAGCCGAGAGAAGGCGATAGAGGATTGGCAGAAGACTGTGAAGGAAGCACATCTAAACAAGTGAGCCCACTTTTCATAGTTTCATAGATCATAGTTAAGTAAAAATAGGCAAAGGTTTAGCTTTCCATGATCATCTCAATTTCAAAAAATTGACCCTTTATGACTGGATTTGTGGTCCTGGGTCACAAACTGTAATGCACCTCCATAATAGGATGTTTTTTCTTTTGAGACATTTAGTAGTGATGCATTGTCTTTGTTGTTTTAAAGGGTTCAGAGGCGGCAGTTTCAGGCTTTAGTGGAGCAGAAGTTTCATGAGTGGTTGCTTGAGACAGGTCAAAGACGAGAGCTTGACAGCCTTCTCCCTCCTGCCCTCACCCCCTCTACCTCTGTGGACCACTGGTCTTCCAGCCCCACCTCCAACTCTGGACAGAACGTACTCAAAAACCAACCACCTGAACAAGCGATGGGACAGGCGCCAACTGTTTACTAAGAGAACCGCTTAACAACCAAAAGCTACTTTTGCCCTCTCTGATTCTCAAACATTAGCGTTCTTCTGGTATGATGACTGTCAATGCTGTATTGGATTTTGTCCAGAGACTTTGTGTTCTGTCACATTATTGACATCTAGAGAAATCTATGCTGGATTAGTTTGTAGAGTTACTGTAATATTGCTGCAGGGGTCGGATAGTTTAAGCATTAAGTTACTTTCCATTATAAGACACCAGTGATTTCAGAGGTTGTTATGAAAGAGAATATCACCATAAGAGAGTTATTTAAATAAAAAGGAAATGGACCAATTTCTGCCTTCATATGAATTTAGAGGGAACAGGGATTAGATATGTGCAGGCATGCACTGTAATTATTGACAAATATGTCATAATCTCAATTGGTACGTGGCATAATACATACACTTACTGAAGAGTTTGCAGCTATTGATTCCTGAAATCTCACGGCCAGTATAAATGTTTATTTTTCTCTTTTGCTGTATGTATGTTCACAATGCCTTGCACTGTTATTGCACTATTACTGTATCTTCACAATACAGATTCCAACAACGCTGTCACTTAAAATGTCTCATAAATGTATTCATGTCTTAAAGGGATAGTGCACCCAAAAATGAAAATTCTGTCATTAATTGCTCACCCTCATGTTGTTCCAAACTCATAAGACTTTCGTTCATCTACGGAACACAAATTAAGATATTTTTGATGAAATCTAAGAGCTTTTTGACCCTGCATAGACAGCAATGCAACTGACACGTTCAAGGCCCAGAAAGGTAGCAAGGACATTGTTAAATTGGTCCATGTGCTATCATTTTATGAAGCTACGAGAATACCTTATGTCCGCAAAAAAAAAAAAAAAAGCCCCCAAGTTTGAAGTTCAAACTCGGGGGCACCATAGAAGTCCACTATATGGAGAAAAATCCTAAAATGTTTTCCTCACAAAAACAAAATTTCTTTACCACTGAAGAAAGAAAGACATGAACATCTTGGATGAAAAGGAGTAAATTATCTGTAAATTTTTGTTCTGGAAGTGAACTTCTCCTTTAAGTGTACATTTGAAATATGTTTGAATCAGCATTGTATAGGTTAGTATACATGTTTTTATATATAGGAAGTTCTCTGAAAATTAACTAGTAATTTGGTTTCTTAAAGGTGAAATGGTTTGGCCGTTTAATAAACCATAACTATTTTCATGTTTGGTTTAAGGACAATATTAGCTATTTGGACTTAAGACTCCATAAAAACGGAACACCCACGTATATCTTTCCTTTGAGCTTTAATGGCCATATTGAAGCAATAGCACTTAGCTTTGGCCTGATGAATGGAGTGTATGAATGTTGAATGCAGTAAATGGCGTTCAGATCAAACGCAATTATTTTTAATCTTTCCGGTAGTATGATAGTACTTTAATGGAACTGAATTTGTTGAAGAACTTCACTTACTGCTAAACTACCTTAACCTGCTGGTATGCAGCAATATAATTTTACTATTACAGTATTACACTAAGTTTTTTTTTTCTTTTTGGAGTTTAACCACAGCTTTTTAGAATTTACAGCACTGAAGCATTTCAAAAGAACCGCCTTGCTCACAAGTGTCAAATTTGTTTTAAAAATATGACTCCTTATGTCTCTTGGCCAATTGGAAAAGATGGCTGCACACTTAAAATTTTTACTGAACACAGTTGGGTGTATAAGACTCTTGAGTATCCACTTTTTCCCCTGTAAGAATGGGCATGGCCATTTGTAAATTTGATGGGTCTGGCTTTCAGTCTCATCTGCGTCCAGCTATTTTTAGCTGTACAAAACAGCTTGTTTTGCTACTATATATTGCAAATTAGTCTTACCATCTTAATTAAGAACACACTGGTTTGTATTGCAAACAGTTTTACCGTTCACTGCACATCGTTATTCTTCTCGTTATAGCGGCTAATGAACCGGAATTTCTCCTATTGGCTTACTTCCGTGTTGAGGAAAAAGTTGGATACTACCGAGTATTCAGACATCTGACTCATCACATGTAATGCTTGTTGCATATTCTGAAGCAGGGTATTTTTACCATAGGTTACTTTATTAAATACAGTATTTGACTGGAGATATGTCATTTTACACTCAAAAAAATGATTTTTCAGTTTTGTTCATTTTACCTGAGCAATTCATGTTGAATTAATGCCATTTTGGCTATTTTTCATTTCAACATGATTGTGTCATGTTAAACTGTCTTAAAACTGTCACTCGTTGGTTTAACATGAAGTTTTCATTTTAAAAGTACATGTTTCAATCACTTAGCTCAGTCAAACTGTTAAGACTGAAAAGAAAAAAAAAAAAAAAAAAAAAAAAAAAAATATATATATATATATATATATATATATATATAGGCTATAATAACTTACATAATATTTATTTTTATTTTAAATATTTTTGTTTATTAATTTATAGCTTGATCATAATTATAGAAGTGCAATTAAATGGTTATTGGTGTTTTTAGGTTTGTTATTTGTCTTAAATTGCTGTTACTTGAAAGACAATGCATTATATCCATTTAAAGGATATTTGGTTTGTGTCGAATGAAGCACACACTAGCCTATTAGTATGTCTAGTGACAAAATAAAGCTAATGTGGAGTTTAATAAGAAACATTTATTGTGCACATTTAGTGCAAAGCAACATAAATGAAAATTTTATAAAAAAAAAAAAATAAATAAGGCCTTTACTGTTGTTCATATTTATTTGGTTTAATGTCTACTTTCTAAGTTGTGAAAAACAAAGCACATAAAATTATTCATAATTACTAATTTTAAAACTTTTATTTCGAGAGAAGAAACTAGAAGAGAATTACATAACTATACATTTGTACTACATACAATTCATTAAGAATAGTGGACTTAAAAATTTAATATTGACATTACAATATACACCCATCACTTCACACTCAGCACATTCAGCACAGGAGGTGGCGGTATGCACCGAAAAAGTTGATATGCGACCCGCCAGTAAATCCATAGAAGAAGAAGAAGAAATCTAGATAATAAATCAGACTGATACAAATAATGTTTAATAAAAGTCAGTTGCACATATAAAATGTGTTTTTATTAAGTCAGTCGGACTGAATGTCAAAACAGCCTGAAAAAAAAAACGACATTCTCAACCTAAAGGAAGCGGAAATTTGTTGTGACGCAATTTGCATATCCCGGCGGCAACATTCAAATGTGTTATTGCTGCGCATGTCTGAAATAGATCGCCACGCCATTAACTGGAATATAAGCTTAGAACAAACAGGTACGTGTTCATCCATTTCTATCACTGTTATTAGAAACAATATTATCAAACTGTTTTATTTTGTTGGTTGATACTGATGTGTTATTATGACAGAATGCACGATTGTAAGCCTAAATGAGATGACCACGCCATCAACTGAATTAAACGGCAAACAAACAGGTAACTTTTTCGTATATTTGCATCAGTCTAATTAGAAACAATTTTGCCAACTGTTTTATTATGTCGACTGATGGGCCTACGGATGAATTTATGAAAAATGTATAAGTCAGAGTCTCCCTTCTTTCTGAGGTTAAGAAGAACAACAAGCAAACTGAGAAGATTAATGGACGGTGGACCTTTCATTTGCATTGAGAAGACAAGAGGTTGTCAAAGAGTCTCCACTTATTGCTGACTTTATGAGCAGATGGCTGGCTTTGTTCCAATAAAATGAGGTAATTCACCCTAATGTCTTTAGGTGGGATTTTACATAAAATTAAATGTATTAAAATGCCAGTAAGTCAAATAAAATAATTTTGCCATATAAGCAAGTTAGAACACATAGGCTAGCTAGCTTTTTTGGGCATACATTAAAGTTTTGGTGTTTTTCTCTTTGTTTTAGGTTTGTGCTGAATTTGCACAGATAACAACTGTTGCCTTAATTTCAAAATTCTTCTCAAAGCTGGATGAACACACTCCAAGTCTTCTGAGGATCTTTGCCAAGAAAGGGACAAAGGATAAGGAAACTTCTTTTGCCACTTACACAGGTATGACAACTGCAAAAATTGTTTTTCTAGATAAATTAATCATTTGTTTCTTACTTATGATTTGTGTGACTTGAAAATGTATTAGTTGATTGGTACATGTTGCTAATTTTCTTTATTTTCCCTGGTGTGTCTGTATTAATGTTAAGAGGGAGTGTGTCCTCAAAGCCCTGTTTGTCTACCTAAATGAGGATCCTGACAATCTCATCAAGGAGTACATGGTATTATTGCCTGAATATTCTGACAATATTTTGTGTATAACAATACTTTTTTTTTTTTTAGTACATTAATGTACTTTGTTTATGTTTATAGGATGTCGATTTTTCCAACGTTGAAGCTGCACTCAAAGAAATGGTGATGGGCGTTTTTGTCATCGGATGTGAAGTTGGAGATGAACCTGCGGATGTTGGAGTAGTTCTTGAAGGAGTTACAGCACTAGAAGGGCTTGGTAATGTAGCTAATGGTGTTGCATTGCTGATTGGGCTTATTTATGCCCTAAATCTTAGTTATCCGAAGGAGCTTCGATACACCTTTGAACTCCTGCAAAAAGTGTTCCTGGAGCTTGATGGACACAAACTTTCTACCCCAGTTCAAGCCCTCAAGACCAAGCTTTTTACACCTCATAAAAGGACTGATGAACAGACTGATATTTACCTTGAAACTGTGTTTTGTGTGAAATGGTCAAAACATGTTCATGTTCACACATTTTTATTGCCTTTATTGATTTGATTTTTTTTTTTTTTTTTGTACGTCAAGGCATATGTGAAGAGGAATAGTTTCCTTAATTACATTTGGTCTTAACTCACCCAAAGAAGGTCAAGGAAAACCATCAAGGGTTTCAATGACTCATGGGTTAGTTAATGGTTACTATTTAAATTTAAAAAATGTTTTTGTCAAACTTGTCCTTTTAAACACTTTTTTTTTTTTTTTTTTCCCAATGACTGTTTTAAAGGGATAGTTCACCCAAAAATGGAAATGTGATGTTTATCTGCTTACCCACAGGGCATCCAAGATGTGGGTGACTTTGTTTCGTCAGTAGAACACAAACGAAGATTTTTACCGAAAACATGTGCAGTTGGTTAGTGATTTAATGGAAGTGGATAGGCACCAAACCTTTGAAAGTAACAAAACACTCACAGACAAATCCAAATTACACCCTGTGGCTCTTGATGATACATTAATGTTCTAAGACACGAAACGATCGGTTTTTGTGAGAAACTGAACAGTATTTATATCATTTTATTACCTTTGATACACAGCCACGTCCAACTGTCATGAGCACGAGCTTTTCATTCGGCTCGTTACATGTGTACGCGCTCTGGCGTAGTATACACAGTGCACAGAGATTTTGGGTATATTGGCTATTCAAAACGGTAATTACTTGCTATATGCTGATTGTTCAAACCGATTTAAAGGTAAAAGATTATTTTGCTTGCGTGAACTGACCCGAAATAGTTTTTTATCATCGATTTCCCCTTCCGGCGTTTGCGTAAACTACACCAGAGCGCGTACACGGGTAACAAGTCGGATGATGAGCTCGTGCTCAGGACAGATGGACCTGGCTGTGTATCAAAGGTAAAAAATTATATAAATACTGTTCAGTTTCTTATAAAAACCAATCGTTTCGTGTCTTAGGACATTAATGTATTGTCACGAGCCACAGGGTGTAATCTGGATTTGTCTGTGCTAGTGTTAATTTCGTCACCTATTTTTAATTTAGTCTTAGTCTTAGTCTTGTGCCAAATGTCCTTGTTAGTTTTAGTCATATTTAGTCATTCACATATCTTTTTTTGTTAGTCAAGTTTTAGTCGACTAAAAGTCTCGTCATTTTAGTCTAGTTTTAGTCAAAAGAAAACTCAAGGTATCTTAGTCAAGTTTTAGTCGACTAAAAGTCTCGTCATTTTAGTCTAGTTTTAGTCAAAAAAGAACAATATATTTTAGTCTAGGTTTAGTCAAAAAATTGTAGTCTTTTTTTAAAATAACACATTATTACTGAGATTATTACTGATACACATTTCAGTAAAAAAAGTGTTTCACATATCTCAAACATTGGTTAAATGTCATAATTACCTGACAAAATACACTTGTTGAATGATTTTTGTTGAATGCAAATGTTAAACGTGTCTGGTTTTCAATTTCAGATTTAGGAGACACATTCACAAATGATTAACCCTTTCAGTGGTGACTTTAAAATATTCTAGCGGACCCCTGAGAGTGAGTTTTTTTTTAAGCGACCATTATTTTAGAACGTTCCTCCTTATTGTTTCCATGGCGACGCATCAAGCTTGTCACGTGACACAACACAGACACAATAACACTGTATGACAGATCGCTTTTATTTCGTTTTTCCTTTTTTATCCAGAATACTCACACACTTGCTTACCATGCCATGAACTATCTAATATTCCGATTCACAAATATGTGTGAATTAGTATGTTTCGTCGTTTAAAACCCTATAGAAATGATCTGGATCGTAATCTGTAACGTGAGATGGGCGCGGCCATATTTGTTCGCGCTGCTGTTCAGGCTCAGAGAGTCCTGTCAGCCGTATTTACAGCACATATACATTCATCCGTTTCTCCCGAAATGCAAGTAAGTGGCTGGTGAACTAGAAGAGGAATAGAGTGAACTTTTTAGTTACTAAGCCTATGTGTATGTGATATGAATAAAACACATCGGCAAATTATATTTGAATAGATTGTTATTTGCTGCTTCCATAGACCTATGTGTGTATTTTACAAACTCTAAATGTCTCCTTTTACTAGTACTTATGTGTATTTAAATGTCTGAAACCTAAAATAAGCGTTATGTGGTTAAAAACACTGCATAGTTGTGATTATGACAAGTGCAGAGCTCGTCCGTCTCTGGCTCAGCGCCAGCCAGCGCGCCAAAGCGCAGTTTGAATATTTTAAAGCCGTAACAGCTGATGAAAAAGCAGAGACGATTGTAGACGAAAATGAAGAGAGATTTTATCTTAGTTTTTATTTTATGCAAAACATTTTCGTCTCGTCTTTTTTCGTCAACAATAATGCATGTTAATTTAGTCTTAGTCAGCGTTTTTGGACAGTGGTGCAGTCTTGCCATCGTCTCGTCTTAGTCATGAAAAAAAAGGTCGTTGACGAACATATTTCGTCTCGTCTCGTCTGACGAAATTAACACTAGTCTGTGCGTGTTTTTTGTTACTTTCAAATGTTTGGTGCCCATCCACTCACATTAAATCAATAACAGACTGCACCGGTTTTCGATAATCTTCGTTTGTGTTCTACTGAAGAAACAAAGTCACCTACATCTTGGATGCCCTGGGGGTAAGCAGATAAACATCACATTTTCATTTTTGGGTGAATTATCCCTTTAATGGCTTATGACTGTTCTTCAAGGAAAGACGTTTGAATGACAATGTATTTTAAATAGTTTTCAAAGATGTTCCACATAGCACACATTGTGTTTGCTTTTAATTTACAAAAAATATCCGGGCACATTTTGGAATTAGAATACATTTACAGACAGCTTGATGGACACAAGCAGTTTGATGAACAAACATAACCCAAACATTATTTTTTTTTCTTTAGAATCAGAGGTTACTTTCTTTTTGTGAAGTGCATTAAAAGCAAACACACTTTGCTATTTATGTTTTATTAATGGGTTGTTGTACATGTAGGAATGTAAACCTGTTTGTTTCATTTTGCACTGTAAAGGAAAACATTTCTGTACATATTTATTTGTGTTTTATATAAATTGTCAAATGCAGGCCTAATGTGTTATAAGTGTTTGAAATGTTTTTGAAACTGTGAGACCTGCTTAAGCTGTTCCCTAGTAAAAAGAATTTATTACATAAGGATTAAATTTAAGATAACATGATTAACTGAAGTTCAATAAAAACCATTGTTTCAAGTTAAAAATAAGTATTTAAATCTTGTTTAGTGAATGTCATCTGTTCATGTTAAATAAACACAAATATTTCAAGCTGGTTTAACATCATCCATTGTTGTCAAGATAATGTGGTGTAATCACGTGGAACCACTGTCCACGATTAAATCATGTTCAACCAAAGTGCTATTTTTTTGAGTGTAAAACCTAAATAACCCCTGCCCGTTCAGTGGTCTATATGCAAACCTCTCACATTTTCTCCAGATTTAGTTTAGTTAGTTGGTTCATTTGCCAGTAGCTATGCTGTTGAAAAGAGCTGACCCAGAGTAATGGGTGCCATTCAGCATAGCATGACAATCCAATGAGTCTGGGCTCTTTATTTGGCAGTGCTCTTGGCATCAGGTGCTGGTCAGTGACAGTGTGCTGTGTTTGTTGTGGTTCAGGTTGGTCCAGTTGTAGGGTGCAGTGTTGTTTCAGGATGAATGAATGCCTATGCCAGGCTAGTCATTATCCTTTAATCCCCATTTGCTTTTCTGGAAAAAAATCTGAATAGTGCTAGAATCACTGACTCGATTTTTGGATCTCATTTTCATGACAAAGTGAATATCTGGCCCTCCCCTCTTCGACATTTTGACGTTGGGAGGTGCATATTTAAACTGCCCCATAAACATTCACTCTGGACACTCAGACCACCTCCCCAGACAAGACTAAACACAGTATTCAAGATGGGCAAGGTGAGTAGGAAATCACTTGAATATAATGGAAAAGAGGCTGAATTTAGTGCAGCTGCATAATTTAAACCAAATTACAAAATAAAAACAAAATTACAAATAACTTTAGCGAATTAGTTTGTGAATGCAAATGTATTGATGTGTTATATACGGATACATGTGATCCCGGACCACAAAACCAGTCATAAGGGTTGATTTTTTTGAAATGGAGATTTATACATTATTTGAAAGCTGAAAAAATAAGCTTTCCATTGATGTATGGTTTAGGATAGGGCAATATTTGGACGAGATACAGAAACTGAGGTTGCAAAAAAATCTAAATGTTAAGAAATTGCCTTTAAAGTTGTTTAAATGAAGTTTTTTTTTAATATTACTAATCAAAAATTAAGTTTTGATATATTTACAGTAGGAAATTTACAAAGTTTCTTTTTACTTAATATCCTAATGATTTTTGGCATAAAAGAAAATCAATAATTTTGACCTATACGATGTATTGTTGGCTATTGTTAATATACCCTTCTTACTTATGACTGGTTTTGTGGTCCAGGGTCACATTTTAGTTCTATTAACTTTAAATTCACAAATTAGGGTAAAATTGTATTATTTGGGAATTGCATTTAAAATCTACCTAGCAAATAGTGCTGTTATGTTGTTGAGACTTCATGGCATTTTTAGATGTAATTTTAGGTGAAACTTTTTTGTATACTTAAAATCAGTGCCTAAATGATAACACTACATTTTTTTTAGAACCTCTTTTTAAATATCTTGTCTTGCGGTCAGATCAGTACTATAGGACTGTGTTGGATTAGATCAGACCATTATGGAGTTAAAATGGTGATCTGTGGTTTGAGATGTACAATATTGGTTGGTTGCTGGCATAACAAACTGGCTAATACTATTAATAGCTTGTTGAACTTGTTAATGTTGAAGGTAGACCAGCTGATCAATGCAACATTTTAATATATTTAGAAAATTTTCTGTAGAAAATCAGTGGATACCAATTGACACTTTGCAGTGAGTTTGACAGGCGATCTGACCAATCATAATGCTGAATCTGCCATTTTGTCCGACAAACAAAACAGACAGGAGAGTAAATTAATGTCGGTGGACATGAATTTGAAAAATAGTGACGTCTTTCCGCAGATGAAACAAGATGATGTTAATTCATGTTTATTTTGTGCTATAAAAAATAGTCAAGAGGAAGAGATTATCGATCTGTCACAACACATTAAAGAGCCACAAAACTGTATTTATTGTTCGAATTTCTTACACAATTACGAAATTTGAAAGCTGAGAGTTTGTTTCATACAAGAAGTAAGTTGTCCTGTCTTGTGTTGGTGTGTTGTCAATTTTCTCTTTGCTGCACAATGTATTTTTCACTGCATGTGAACATGATGTGTGGTGCGAGAGCACCATGGCTTGTCGGACATAGCAACAGTAACAAAGGGAGGCGGGTCTTTGCAAAGGGTCAATTAACCTCACAGTGTTGCCAAGTCTGTGGTTTTCCTGCAGAATTGGGCTACTTTAATATTTTACCCTCCGGAACACAATATTGACCAGGGGACCCCACACTGAAATGCAATTTTTGGTAGTTTTGGACTAGTTTTAAGTAGCAGTTGGGAGGGGGTTTCGTTGTGAAAACCTGGCAACCCTGAACCTTGAGGTCGCATTAGTCAGACAAGATAAAATGTACATTGCTTGCTAGCCGGCCAGCTAAAACCAGCATGAATATGGGCAAAAGGTTTTTTTTACATGATGTAAAGTGGTATTCGAAGTATAGAAGTATAAAATGCTCTTCAACGTTTTTTGATGTCTCTCAGATTGTGTTTTTCGAGGACAAAAACTTCAAGGGTCGCCGTTATGAGTGTGACAGTGACTGCTCTGACTTTCACACCTACCTGAGCTGCTGCAATTCTATCCGCGTGGAAAGCGGTGCCTGGGTTGTTTACGAGCGGCCCAACTACACTGGTAACCGGTATCTGCTAACCAGGGGAGAGTATCCTGAATACCTGGGCTGGATGGGTCTCAATGACAGTCTCAGTTCCTGCAAACTCATCCGCTTTGTAAGTTCAACCAGTGCATTCAAAAGTGTGCATTAGTGACTTAAATGGTGTATCCAGTGCAAATAATATGATTTGCTATGTTTTTAGACTGGGCGTAATGACCAAGCTGTTTCATAGTGCTATGCCAGAACTAAATTCGATTTACTGTGTTATAGCTCAATAAAAGCCTGGGACAGAATGAGTGACGGAAAGGTCACGCATAGACCTTTCCTAACTGTTACGTCAGTTTAACCTAATTAGGCCACATGTCTTTTCCCATTAAATCGGTGTCCATATGGTCTGCAGTAATTGATTCTGTCTTGTTGAAAGACCACTTTTATGTGTAATGTAAGCAAACGTTTAGCTTAGTTTAGTCAATAGACCATACAGAGGACTAAATTACATTTCAGGCCAATGCAATTCTCTTTAATTTACTTTGCTTTGATATCAGAGGACATCTTCTCCAACACTCATACTACTCCATATAAAAAAGTACATTTTGAATCCATAAAATATCAAGTATGAGTATCTCTATAGCATGCATACTTATGCATATTAATATATATCTTCAAAATGCACCAAAAAGAATCAAACTGGGCAAACAATATAAAATTGTACATTAATTTACAAAACATGCTTGTGAAGGTCTTCAAGTATTAATTTTTACAAAACTAGTGCCATCTTATTCCACATCTTCTTTTTACCCTATTTTTCTGAACTCCAGCCTTCATGCACAAAATTTCTACCTCTTTTCCCTTCCCAAACCCAAATAAATCCAACCTATGCAGACAAGTGGAATGCAGTACAAGGTTCAGTTATACGACAAGCCTGACTTCACAGGCCAGGCCATAGAGTCCAATGAAGACTGTCCATCTGTGCTGGAGAGGTTCCGTCTGAGAGAGGTCCACTCCTGCAAAGTTCTGGACGGCTACTGGATCTTCTATGAGCATCCCAACTACCGTGGCCACCAGTACTTCCTGGAGAAGGGCAACTACCGCAAACCAGTGGACTGGGGCGCGGTTTGTCCCACCGTGCAGTCTTTCCGTCGCTTCACGGAATGATGTCCTTGTCTCATGATACTTGGGCTATTTGGCTGAAGTTCCGGCTGAAATAAAGTTTCAGCAGCACATTTGTTGCTTGTTTGTAGTTTGTACTTATGTTAACATGAATAGCAAAGTATTGGTCTTAAATCCACAGTTAAGGGGTGGAGATTGAGGTGAGTTCCAAATGAGAAACAGTTTCCACCTCCACCAATGAGCACCATCTCAGACCCCTCAGAGTCCAGCAGCTCAGAGCAGAATGAATGCAGCATCAGAGGCCAAAGCACAGATGACTAAAATAAAATAAAAATAGAAAAAATATAAGTAACCACAAATAAATTAAAGTGATTTTTACATAAGGAAACCAAGATTGCCAATCCAATGCAATCTGAATTTAGAATGATCTCTCTAATATGGTTATGATTCTAGTTATTGGTAAATGTGACCCTGGACCACAAAACCAGTCATAAGGGTAAATTTTTTTAAATTGAGATTTATACATAATCTGAAATCTGAATAAATAAGCTTTCCATTGATGTATGGAAAATATTTTGCCAAGATGCAACTATTTGAAAATTGTGAATCCGAGGGTGCAAAAAAAATCAAAATATTGAGAAAATCGCATGTAAAGTTGTCCAAATTAAGTTCTTAGCAATGCATATTACTAATCAAAAATTAAGTTTTGTTATATTTACAGTAGGAAATGGTACAAAATATCTTTATGGAACATAATCTTTACTTAATACCCTAATGATTTTTGGCATAAAAGAAAAATCAATCATTTTGGACCCATACGATGTATTTTTGGCTTATGCTACAAATATACCCGTGCTACTTAAGACTGGTTTTGTGGTCCATTGTCACACATTACTCTCGGTGTGACTGGGCTTTAAAGGGATAGTTCACCCAAAAATGAAAATTCTGTCATTAATTACTCACCCTCATGTCCTTCCAAACCCATAAGACCGTTCATCTTCGGAACACAAAAGAAGTTTTTTTTAATGAAATCTCAGAGATTTCTGACCCTGCATAGATGGCAACGCAACACGTTCAAAGCCCAGAAAGGTAGCAAGCAGGACATTGTTAAAACAGTCCATGTGACATTATTGGTTCAACTTTAATTTTATGAAGCTATGAGAATACTTTTTGTGTGCAAAGAAACCTAAAATATTCTAAAGAAGAAATTATTGAAAAAAAATGTTAAAGGCGTTCTTTTGTTTTCTTTTTGGGCCTTGAATGTGGTATTTCTGTGGCTGTCTATGCAAAGTCCGAAAGCTTTCCGATTTCATCAAAAATATCTTAATTTGTGTTCTGAAGATGAATGGATGTCTTACGGGTTTGGAATGACATGAGGGTGAGTAATTACTGACAGAATTTTCATTTTTGGATAAACTATCCCATTCACTGTAGGCTCTTCATGGCTGCCAAGGATCATAACGACTTTCTGCACTAATACAGAGTTTGTGCAAATTTGGATTGTACAACAACAGTTAGAGTCAGAAATTTCTGCCAAATTTTTCATTTTATAATAAACCATTAATCACTGCTAAAGTCTATGAGCAAAGTAACTTACGGTGTCCAGCTGGATCTCCACACAGCTCCCAGTGTTCAGATTTATTACAGCAACTCCTGGTACTCCATCAGCCTGAAGCCAAACTCCACCAACCACAACCAACTTCTCATTTATTACATGGGCTGAGTGAGAATATCTGAAAATAGAGGCCAAGACTGTGATTTTGATCACTGAGAGGTGGCACATCCTTATGACACAATATTTTTATTCCTTTCACACCCAAATAAGTGAGATGTTTTGAACCTGGGTACTGGGGGTGGATGTAAAGTTACAGTCTCCCAGCAGAAACCTGATGATGTGGGTCTTAGGTAGAAAGCATCACAGAGAGGTCTGCCTCCTTTCCCCAAACCTCCAAATATCACAAGTCCCCCTTCATAGGGACAAGCAGAATGGGAATGACGGGCTTCCGGAACAGCACCAACAACTGTCATCTGATTGAAACACACAAAAGATTCCAAAATATAAGCAGGAATATTACTACAAGGTAAGATTACTCAAATCTAAGCCATACATAATACTATTCAAATGTATGGGGTAAGGACGATTTTTAATTACAGTTGAAGTCAAAAGTTTACATACACCTTGCAGAATCTGCAAAATGTTAATTATTTTACCAAAATAAGAGGGATCATACAAAATGCATGTCATTTTTTAATTTAGTACTGACCTGAACAAGATATTTCACATAAAAGATGTTTACATATATAATTCAAATATTATTTGAATTTATAAAAATGACCCTGTTCAGAATTAACATACACTCGAGTCTTAATACTGTGTTGTTACCTGAATGATCCATAGCTGTTTTGATTCTGCAAAATGTATGTAAACTAGTGGTGGGCCGTTATCGGCGTTAACGTGCTGCGTTAACGTGAGACTCATATCGCGCGATAAAAAAAATATCGCCGTTAATCTATTCTCAAAGTTGGGTTGGGAGCTACGCAAGATATGATGACTTTCACCTTGATATTTTAGCGCGGATGACGTATATCTAGTTGAATTGCACTGTAGGGGGCGAGAACAAGTCTTCAACTTCTGTCAAATTACCACATCAAATGAGACGCGCAGACATGGATGCAGCTATGAAGCCGCTTCAGGGCAGGTGCGTGCGTTGCTAGACCCTTTTTACTGGGGCACGTGCCCCAGTGAAAATCTGCTGTGGCCCAGTAAAATCTCAAATTTGAGTTATAATTTACTTTGATAATCCCGAAATAAAGACATTAAACTATATGCAACAACTGAATTGACGCTTCTAAAAGCAACGCAGTTTATTGGAAGACTATGCACGCAGATAGGCTATCCATACCCGCGCGCCTGTGTATTTTACGGGAACGCGCACGTCGTACAGCCTTTTGCGCAGAAGTACTTGGTTACACAAGTTTGTATAGTTAATTGTGTTGTAAATGCAATTGTCAAGCAGTTTGTAATGCATTTTGGAAACAGGAGATGAGCGCCTGGTCTAATGCGCCACCTGGCTTGAGAAACCCGTTCTCAAAGACTTACTTTTAGTCATTATTTGGGTAGCACACATATTCTGAATGCCTTCAGCAGAATTTAAATTAGCCATTTTAATCTAGATTAATCTAGATTAATTTCAAGATTTAATCTAGATTAATCTAGATTAAAAAAATTAATCTATGCCCACCCCTAATGTAAACGTTTGACTTCAACTGCATTACTCCTATTCAGCAATGATGGACTGACCAAAGTTGACAGTAGAAATTTATACAGTTGCAAAATATTTCTATTTCAAATAAATGCTATTCTTTTGAACTTGCTATTCACCAAAGACTCCTGAAACAGTTTTCAACATTAATAATAAGAAGAAATATTACTTGGGGACCAAATTAACACATTAAAATGATTTCTGAAGGATCATGCGACTCTGAAGAAAGAAGCAATGGCTGCCGTTTGTGGGTATTTTTTTCATTTGAGGTTTTCATTAGGTTTTAATATGAGAATGATGAGAAATGAGAAATATGAGAAAGCCATGCCTCAGTCCAGTGCTTGTCCTCCAAACACAGAAAATGTGCATCACCTAGAACTGGATCCTTCTCTGTATGTCCTCCAAACACAAATAGAAAGGTCTTATCTGAAACAATACATTAGGAAGTTAATACTGTGCTCCTTATAAAGAGAAAAATAAATCTAGACAAAAATCGCTAACCTTTATAACATATCAAAGTTGATGTGTGACGCCATCGTGGCTTTGGACCATTGCCGGTACAAACCATGTTCTTAAATGACAGCTGTACAGGACTTTGGGATTCCTCATTGCCAGGGTCAAAGGTCACCCACACAACTCTGCCTGTTGGATTGAGTGGAGAAGTTCTGCCACCGAAGAGGACAGCTCCACCTCCAGGGATAGAGGTCAATGTCTGATAAAGACTAACCACTAAGGAAAAGAAATATGAGACAAAGATATGCTTACATACATAATTAGACTGGTCTAATTAGACTGGTCAAATTGTTATAAATTAAACTAAACCTTTAGAGATTTGTAGGATCTCAGCGCGAATCAGACAATTCAGGCGATTCGATTGGAAGTTTTGAAACACTTCTACAGACCCAAATTCCACAAGAGGCCCAGCATGACAAGACTCCTGTCGTAAAATTTTTCATTTGACACCCTGGCACCAGCCAGCTTGAAGCAAACCTAACCAACTAGGAACTTGCAACATTAACACAAAAGGACACTTGTTCATAATCCCAAGGAAGGAGATTGTCAAATTTGGGGCAAGTAACCAAGATTAATGGTCAAAGAGATGCTCATCTGAACATCTCTTTCTAGTACTAGTAGAGATTGTGCTTGGTGGGCTCCCCCATCCAGGACACTGAGATTCCTTCCCTAACCTTTTGACCTTCCTGCTTAGAGAACAGACCCTCACATTCCCAATACGGCCCAGAAAACTGCCTATTGATGTATATATGCACCTAAAATTATGCTAAAAGAACTTATGAGCAACTCATCATTTCTATGCATAACTTCCTATCCTCTTTGTAACCCATACATTTGCCTATTATGTTTTAATCACTTATTGTGTATGTCCTTTTTAATAACTACTGAATAGCTTAATGGTTTATATTGGCATTTGGTATGCTTGAGCTTGAAATTGCATTCTCAAAATGTTTCTGTAATTCAATTCTTTGTAAAATGTATTGTAGTCTTGTTACAGAAATCATGTCCAATTTTAACTTTGCAAAGAGCGGGAAAATTGGGACCACGGGACTGATCAGATAACATTGTGATTTATGGTTTGGGCGGAGAAACCAGCAGTACCCCGACTTAGGACAATGATTTAATTGGTCAGGACACCATTTTGGATGTGTCCAAAAGCTGAGTTTAAATACTCAGGACACCATCAAATCTCTCTCTTACTCTCTTACGTCTTCGTGCCGCCGCGATTCGACGCTGCTGTTAGCGTTCTTTTTGAGCGCTCCGTGGCCTGCATGCCAGCCGCTCCTCTAAAAGAAACATGAGGAGATCGTTACACTTCTGTCTTTTACTTTAATTCTTTTATTTCTTTCCGTTGAGAGTTTCGTGTTCTAGTTAAGTTTTGCCTCAAGCCGCGACCCAAACGTCTGTGCTGACCTGAACTTTAACCAGCGCACAACTCCGCATATCCAGCCAACGCCCAAGAAGACATCACATCGAACGACCACCAACCAATCAGCAACCTCAGGAACCCCTTTCTGGAACGACGCGACGAAAGGAATTCCCTTAACGCAACGCAGGTACAACCTCCAGATTCTCACTGAACTGGTGCATTTGATATAAAGTTTAATAACCTCTTTGAGAGACTCAATACGAGGGTTAATTAAGTGATTGATGGTTGTTCAGGTCTAAGCAATTGTACATATTGCTATAAACTTGGGACTTCATTTTTCATTCCTTTAAACTCATTCTTTCCTCACTTTCTCTTTCTGCAACCTGTGTGAATGTGTGTGTTTATGTGTTAGATTAGTTTGTATGTCTTAGGTTTATCCAATAAAATCATATTTTTATTAGAAAAGATAAGTATCTTGTGTTTTGTGCTTACAAGTTAATGTCTTAAACTGCCGATTTTGCTACTGTGCTAATATATAGTGTTTTCACTATATTCTGGATAGTAATATCCATTGCAGAGTTTCTGTTACACGGCTCGTTCAATGAATCGCGAGTCGACTCTGAACAGCCGTAAAACAGCGACTCTGTTCAAATTCCCTTTTGAATCATAATCGATTCCCTTTGAGCTAAATTAAATGTACATTATCACTACAGATTACATAGATTTCAAATAGCTTTTTCCAATTTCCATATCACTAAAAATCTATTAATAACTCCAACTTGTGAATTCTATAAAAATATTCAGCGTTGTCCTTTTGAATGCACTCATATTATGCTATAGCAAGTCTCAACTGTTTGTTTATATCGTCACTCTATGAAAATATGCAAAAACTGCTAAAGAAACGGCTGTGAATTAGGAGAATTAATTACAGTACTACAAGCATAAACATCATGAATTTCTGTGAAGCTGCTTTTAAACGTGTTGTGAAAAGTGTTATACAAATCGAATCAAATTGACTTGACAAAGTGTGTTTGTTTACTAAAAGACAAGTCAAACTAATCAAAAATTATCAAAGACAAAAATAGATCACTGATCAAATCACCTTTATCTCCATGAACCTCCACACAGGCACATTTCCAGCCATCCTTCTCTTTGATTAGGACCCTTGCTGCAGTGTCTCTTCCGCTTCTTCCACAGCCTCCGGTGAGTAGGATGATTCCAGGTGCCAGAACAGCAGAAGCCATTCCAACAGCCTCTATACTTGGAGAACCAGACATGGGCTGAATGACCAGGGGAGGATGCTCAGCCCATTGAGGAGTCATGTGAGGGATGGAGGATGCTAGGAGTGAAAACAGAACATGTACATCTACATCATACTACCTCACCTAGTGGTACACATAATACAAATATCTTACTGATACTTACGCTTTGGTAGAGTGAGAAGGGCTTGATTGGTCACAGAGCCTTTGGAGGCTGTAAGGATGAAGTAATGAGAACATTTCTGGTGCCATTCCTGATATTATAAAGATAAACACAGGTCTGGGATCAGGCATTAGGTCAGATTCATTGTGATTCTGGGATCATTCAAAGGTCTTCGCTAGGAATGGGGCTGTTTCCTCACCTCAAACTCATCAAACGGCTCCAGTCCCTCAACTCGCTGCCTTTCATCTTCAGGAAGAAGGTCAAAGTAGAACTGGTTCATATCCAGACAGACACATTTTTCCCAGCCCTGTGGCAGACAAGATCAGTTACCCATCTTATTGACAATTTTTGTTCACTTTAAAAAAGAAAAAGAAAAAAGAACAGCATTTATTTGAAATAGAAATTACTTTTATGCCTTTACTGTAACTTTTGATCAATTTAATGCACAAATGCTGCTCTATCTTTGTATCTCTTCAACCCGTAACGCTTAGAATCTTCATAGAATAAGGTCAATACAACCTTCAAATTTCAAAAATGGACATTCACAAAATGTAGTTAAAAATATATATAGGTATTATGTACAGTCAGTCAGTCATTATCGAACAACACATTGTGACCTGGTCAGGTCTTATATTAATCTGAAGATGTTAGTGTTAATAATAAACAGCTACATTATCCTGCTTATTACATTGCTACAAACCATTAAAAAATAAACAAATGGATTAATTTTAGGCATACCTTCTGTATGAATCTCTGTGTCTGAGCGACAGTGTCTGGATATTGTTTAAGAGCATGTATAGTGGAATTGAGCTTCAGAAAGTGGTTCTGCATGACCCTGCCAAACGGGTCATCTGGGTGGATTTGTTCGTACATCACAAACATAGACTGTGGGAATAGCTTGGCAGCCCAGCCAATCACAGCGTCTGACCTGGAGACAACCATTAAAACATATGTAAAAAATTTGCTGAAAAGTTAATATGGCAACTTTATGTTAAACAGTTATGGTGGAAAGTAAAAGAAACTATTGGAAAGACAGAATAACAATGAGAGGCTCAAACCTGCACCTATGGAATAAGCACCAAGGCTTAATTGTTCAAGAGCACATATACTAACTATTGCACCATGGCTCCAACCAACTGAGGTTGAAGATGAATTCATGGTCTCACCATTGTGTTTCCATATAAGTCAGCACAACCTCTGACAAGATGAGTGTGGGAGCGTCCCACTGCAGTCCAGCTCCACTCAGAGTTGCCTCCACCTCCTGCTCCTTCCTGACATCCACACCAATGAGATTATAATGACCACTTCTGATGAACACAGCATCTACACATGAGCAATAAAAACAAGAATCGCCAATGTTCTAACACCACATTTTATTGATAAAAAACAAGGTTGGCAAGTTCACTGATAAGATTTGGATATATCTGGATGAATAATAAAGCTTTTATACAGTGTTGTACAGTTTAAGGGGTGTGTGTATGTGATAAAGTGAATGTCCTACTAGTCTGCTTATTTGAGACAGTCTCCCAATCTGGCAACACATCCCTCAGGCAAGTATTGCTATTGATCAAGGCAGCCTTGCGCCGGGCAACTTCTGGAAAGTCGACCTCGAAAACAGTGACACATTTAAGGGCTCCTTCTGCATGCAGCCGGAAATACAAAGAGTCAAACCCGGCTCCTAATGACAGAATCTGAGATTAAGAGAAAGATATGATCAAGATATTGATTTTTTACAGTTAAAAAAAAAAAAAAAACACTCATACACAAAAGATAAACATTTCATCCCACCTGTCTTCTCGAGCAGGATCTTGTGGCATGGAAAAACTGTTTCACACAGTGATCGACTGCTTTCCAGCGCACATAATAACCTCTAAGATAGAAAATATACATGCATCAAAAATCTGTTTTATGAAAATATAATTACTTAAGGTACAAGAACTGTCTCTTTAACATTTACCTATTAATCAGTGGAGCTCTTCTTGACACCTTGCACACAAAATGCTTAAGGAAATCATCGTGGAAGTAGCCTTGTGCCGCTGCAGACACTTTACTGACCACACTGCTGTCATTAGTCCCCTGCACCTGAGAGAAAATGTAAACGTAAATATGGAAAAAAGTGAATTCCACAGAAGAAAGTAAGTAATACAACTTTGGATCAACATGAGGGTGAGTAAATGATGCCAGAATATTTATTTTTGGGTTGACTATACCTTCAAGCAAAAACCATGCCAAATACAACATGCAGAGTACAGAAAGGTGTTACAATATATCTATATCTATATATAATTATTATACTTATGATGTACACAAATATATGAATTAAGTGCAATATAATTTAGTATAAAAAAATTCTAATATTTTATTGTGCTCTTATTATGCTTATGCTATTATGGTGATAAATACAGCTGGCATTACCGTATGTTGTTTGATTTTCAAAATTAAATGCTATGTACTATAATACTTATAATAGTTATGGTCCAAACAGCATATTACTAAAACTACCGTGATACGTGATTCTATTGGCACTTTTTGTGAGCAGTATAATATAATTTTCACTGCCATATTTGACCTTTATAAAGTTCTCAGATCTGAGCTGAGTCGGTTTAAATGAAAACCAACAGAACATTAATACTGTCAGACTCACAGCAGTATCTTTTCCTAGCTCTTTCTTGCTATTTACTGGCATCACTCTGAACACACGTGGAAGCAGCCTGTGGAAACCATAGATATATATAGAATGACTAGATGTGTTACGTCGAGGTCTAGAGCGTCCGCACAGGTCGGCCATCTTACCACAGGCTGGCTTTCTGGCGGGATCAGTCAACCCTGAGGTAAGTAACTTAGTGACCTGCACAAACGTTAATACTCTTATCTCGCTGTAATCTTGATGGATTTACAAACTGTTTGTTTTCTTACAAACATTATTAACGTGGTTATAATTCTTGATGCTTGAACAAGTTGAAATCGCAGCTTTTCTCCTCGGAAAAAAATGACTTAATCGTGCAGTTTTGTTTTGTATCACGACTAGCTAACTTAACGTTACCCAGTAATTTGGGGCGAGGCAGAATTACGCTTTCTTTTCAATATAATACACACATTATAAACATTATTTAACTGAATTTACACATGATTTCCTGTCTGGTCGGTTTGTTAAAACATCTTACATTATGATTTCTACAGGAAATTGCTGACAAGATGCCAGACTTTTGTGCCGCCTATGGCTGCTGTAACCGCCGTTGTCTCGAAACGAGAACCCGAGGGATCACCTTTCACCTGTAGGATATTACAATATTATGAATTATTTTTAGGATAATCGTTAGTTACTTAGTGGAAGTATGTACATATTACATAATAGTTTTGTTAGATTGTTGTTGACACAAGGTTTAGAATATTTTGTTTACATAATCACTGAATGTTTGAATACAGTTTTTTAGTGTGTTTATCTTTTTCTTGAAGTACATACTTGCATACAGTTACCCCCAACATATGATAATCTAGGTGTTTGCTTGTGTCCTTGGCCTTAAATGGAAAGATGAATTTAGAATGTTGACAATAATTTATATATCTGGGTAAATTTCTCACTTTTTTTAAGGTTTCCCAAATCCAGAGAGAGGAGGAGGAAGTGGGAAGTTGCCCTAAGAAGGGACGGTTTTGCTGCCACTGACAGGACACTGATCTGCAGTGAGCACTTCAAGGCCGAGGACTTCGACAGGACCGGGCAGACTGTGCGGATTAAAGATGGTATTGTGCCATCCATTTTCAGCTTCCCAGCACATCTTCAAAGGGTATGTGTATGTGTATCACTAACCAAAAATAATTTAAGGTGTATAAGACTTATTTATCAATATACACATGTCATTAAATTCAATTCTTTTTTGTTTTTGCAAGGTATTTAATTTGTTGTTTATTACAGAACATTTTAGACACTCAAAACTACTTTATTTTAGTCAGTAGCAATAAGAAGCACAACTTCAAGACAGCTAGAAGACAACCTGCCAATGGACTTGATGCCTGATGTAAGTATTTGCAAGTGTATTGTCGCAACTAATGATAGCATCATATAGGTAAGGGACAATGTATAGAATGCCGGTCATTATTGGGGAAATAAGTCCCGACAGGGTGAACAGGACCCGAGTCCCCGACACACAGCGGAGGGACTTATTCCCTATAATGACCGGCTTTCTATACATTATCCCGCTTATTACACGGCTACTTGCCAAAACGAAACAATAAACTCTCCACGATATGACTCTTTAGCCTACATAGCCTATGCTATAGCCTATTTGTTACCGTTCATCGTGGCTTTTGCTGAGAAACAAATAGATTACAGATTTTACATAGGTTCGAACGTTGGGAAGGCCCATTCAAGTGAATGGAACTTTCTGCAGCCCTCTGAAAAGCTGTGTAATAACTTGTAATATTAAATCATTTATCTTGTTGGTACCCAGAAAGGTCTATGATGGTGTTAGTAGTCTATGAGCCCAGTATTATTTGAGGTGGTACTCTGTTAAAAAATAGTTTGAAAACTACTGGCTATCTCACTTTCTCTGTCACTCATACACTGGAATGAATAAACCTTTGTGAATGTTGAAACTACACCCAGGGGTAGACAACCTTTACATTTTGTGTCGAGAGCCACAACACATATTTGTGCCTTACAAGTGGAGAAGCCTATACAATTTCTTAAAAGTATGCTGTTGTGTTGTCTGTTGAAGAACTGTTGAACCCAAAAATGTATTCAGGCTCGCAGAATTGAGATTGAATTGAAGATTGAATTCTTGAAAAAGTGAGTTATTATTATTATTATTTTGCCAATACAACAGGGAGCTACTGCAGAGAGGAGAGTGAGGAGGTTGAGGCACAAGCGGAAGCTCAAGCTGCAGGCCACTGAGCACTTGTATGCATTGCCTGCTTCCCCTAAGGCTATAAAGGCCAAATTTGAACAGGCCTCAGTGAGACTGAGGAAACTGCAGCGGGAGAAGAGTAATGCCTTGAGGAGAGAGAAGAGGGCCAAGAACAACATGCTGGCTCTTCTGGAGGAACTGAAGGAGAAAAATCTCATCAACGAAGAGCTGAAAGACAAGCTTGAATGCTACTCAGGTAAAATAAAAAATATTCCATTGAATATTTTGTGTATTATATGTTATTTTTTGACTTCCTAGTTACTTTTAATAGACCTACTGAATCACTTTTGCTAATTGAATTTCAGATCTTCCAGTTCATCTCCTGTCGAGGCAGGGTGTAGAGTACACCAAGGCCCAGAGAGATTTTGCCCTTACGCTCCATCTGCATGGTCCAAAGGCATATAACTACCTGAGAGAGACTCTACATATTCACCTGCCACATCCCAGTTCAATGCAAAGGTATTCTATATGATGTCTACATTTACACTGAATTACATAAAGCACTACATACAAAATGATCATGAATGGTTAAATCACAGGCTGGCAATGACGATAAAAGGCGTCAAATATGTTGTTTAAAGGGGCGAACTGGGGAATGATCGGGTGAAAGTTACCCAAAGTCAAATGGGTGTTAACATAATCATATTACAGATATGTTTAGTATGTCCAGTGTCCACCATAGGGATGCTTGGGTTAGTGGTTTAAATGTCTACGTGGTTAAATGTCTACTTTTTAATTATACAAGGTGGCTGAGCTCTCTTGATGCCAGACCTGGTCTCAATAAAATGATGTTGGACATGCTGGAAAGACGGCGTCAGGAAGATGAGGACAAATATGGACGTGTCACTCTGATGCTGGATGCCATGTCCATAAAACATCACATCCAACATGATCCTCAGACACAAACGATGTTTGGATATGTGGACATGGGGGATCGATTGAATGAGACTGACATGGCTTCCGAGGTTCTTGTGTTTATGGTGGTTGGGCTTCAAGGTTATTGGAAAGCTCCAATCGCATATTATTTGACCAAGTCCCTCACACCAGAATCACAGAAAGTGTTAGTAGAACATGCATTAGAAGAGCTGCATCATCGTCAGATAAGGGTGGTGTGCATGACAATGGATGGTCATGCATCAAATGTCAGTATGTGCACCAAACTTGGGTGTGACCTAAAAGCAGACCCCCGTGAGCCTTTGAAGACCCATTTCCCACATCCAGTTACCCATGACAAAGTTTTTGTTATGATGGACGCTTGCCACATGCTGAAGCTGGCACGC
Source organism: Garra rufa (assembly GCF_049309525.1). NCBI lineage: Eukaryota > Metazoa > Chordata > Actinopteri > Cypriniformes > Cyprinidae > Garra > Garra rufa. The sequence goes on along the minus strand of NC_133368.1, from coordinate 27,764,881 downwards.
AATATGTTGCAGGTACATGCTCATTATTGCCTATCTGCTCGGGTTGACTGTTCTGCTTTTTATACATTTTTATTGTATTTACATAGTTGTGCAGAATATGGTGCTTTACAGTTGACGTGTGCAGTGAAAAAAAAAATCTGATTCTGCAGGCATACAGCCCAATAACAAGCATAAGTGGCTGTATAAATTGGAAGTACATTGTTCAGCTGAACAATGTCCAAAAGAAAAGTGGTCTACATGCTGCCAACCGAGTCACAGACAAGCATGTGAACTTTGCCAATCAGAAGATGAAGGTATGTTTGCATGATGATTTATGTATAGAGGGCTGCAATAGAAATGGGCTCTAGGGCTTTATTGTGTTTTTATACTTTTTGATGATGTTCTTGTTTGTATCTTGTAGTGCTAATGTGCCCTTTATTTCTCCTTATAAACTCAATCAAGGTCTCCCTGGCTGCTCAGACTTTGAGTAACTCTGTGGCAGTGGCGCTCCGCACCTTGCAGGAAGTGGGCTATGCAGAGTTCAAAGACTGTGAGGCTACTACAGAATTTATTAAGGTAATATAGCTAGGGATTTGACCAAAAACATTTCCCAACATTCTACTGTTCTTGCCAACATTTGAGAGATTCATTGCTGCAACTTCAGGGTTTCCGCGGGGTCTTAAAAAGTCTAAAATTTAAAAATCAAAATTTTAGGCCTTAAGTCTTAAATTCGTTGTTCTAGGTCTTAAATAATTTTACACAGGTCTTATTTTTCCGATGTCCATGTAACGCTACCTCTAATGCTCATTTAAATTCTCTTTTTGTTGTTTCCGTGGTGTTGTAGTTCTTTATTTCACAATTCCAAATATAATTTGCTGTATTTAAACTACAAATGAGACCAGCATGCAATAGCCAGCCTTCGAAATACTTTTAAAATGTTTTTTTTTTTTTCACTTGCCCGAACAAACCGCCTGATTAAAACTGAAGTGACAAAAACAACTAGCGAAGCATTGAAAGGCAAGAAAGATTCATATTTTAATACATTCAATGTAAACAGAAATTGATAATGGATAGTGTATTTCTGGTCTATTTGTGACATACTTGAAAACAAATGAATGTAACAGCACTCTAAAGAAACACACTGAGGTAAAAATTTCAAATATATAGTTTATTTATAACATGATATAGTTCAGTAATATAGCAAGTGAGCTTTTTGCTGAAAATTCTCACAATTACAAATGTTACATTAATTTTAGCTCAATAAAAAAGTAGTTAGTCAAGTAGTTACTTACATATTAGACAATATGCAACATTAGCAGAAGCATTCTCCTAGCAACGTTTTGCTATAATTCAGCGTTTTGATCGAATCAGTTGAAATAACTCGCTCATGAAGTGACTTACCGCCACCTGCTGGTAATTTAGTGTGTTTAAAAGTATGCCTCCACACCCAACATTTCTAATGTATATATTTATAAATCAATAAATGTATTTAAAACATTAATCTCACTTTTAATTTTGCAGTGTAAATGTAATCTCACTGCTAACAGCCATTTAGAATTTGATAAATTCATAAAATAAATTTCAAAGGTAATGCATACATTTCAAAAGTAAAAAAAAAGGCCTTTATAAAGGTAAATAAAATGCAGATTTAAGATGTAAAAGCTAATAGAGCACTGATGAAAATATTGCTTCAGAATTTTTTTTTTTTTTACATCAGATATTTCTAGTGGTACTTTTATGGGGATATTTTGTGTGGAATAGTATCTGCTGATATGAAAAGTTCACTGTATATCGTAGTAATAAATTTAGTTCATGACAGCCATGAAATTGTGTTTACTTTTTACATTAAACACATTAAATATTACATGTATGCATGTAATATAATATCTATTTCCATTACAGGTTCGGTCTTAAATTTCATATAAGGTGGTATTAAAAAGGTCTTAAAAAGTCTTAAATTTCACTTGTTCATATCTGCAGAAACCCTGTGCAACCCCTTTAACCTAAATGTGAATGCCTCCGGGATTAACCCGTTAACATTTTATTTTATTTTCATAAATATGATCTGAGAACAGTGACTCCACATTGAATTGAGACTGATTCAGTCTAATTTAGTGTGGAGTAACTGTTCCTTGGTCACGTTTAGGATTGAAAGGGACCAAGTGTAAAAGTTATAGTGATGTTTTCAGTGCTTTCAGTTAATTTAGATATTTGTTTATAGATAACAGACAGGCTGTTTGACATCTTGAACAGTCGCAATCCCAGAGCCAAAGGGTTCAAAGCCCCCCTTGGTTCTTGGAATTGGACAAGCACCAGGGAGTTCTTGATAAAAGCCAGGGGGTACTTGCTCACTTTGAAGATGGAGGATGGCACACCCCTTTACCGAACAAAGAGGTCTTTTAATATAGTGACAGTTCAGTTAGTGATGCACTGACACCATTTGTAGTCACCAATACCCAATACAAATTCTTAATTATAATTAAATTATCAGAATGAGACTGCTGATTTAGAAAATAAGGATTTATTTTAGTCTTTGTAAGATGTGTACAAGTTGTCAATTTACAAATCATTAAACTATCTAAGGTAAAACTCTACCGGTTTCAGTGCATCCCTCAAGTCCATGACTTAAGTTCAACAGATGTTCTGTTTTCTTCTTTATCTACTATCTTCTGCATCAAGTTCAGATGCTCTGTCCTCCTGTCTTCATAGAGTTCATAAGATGTTCTGTCCCGTAAGATGTTCTGTCCTGTCTGCATCAAGTTCATAAGATGCTCTTTACTGTCTCTGCGAGTTCATAAAGTGGTAGGTATTATGTATTATTCATATGATGCTATCTTTCTCCAATGTGTTCAGATTTGCTAATTGGTCTGTGTTCCAATTCTCTTGTATTCAGTTTTTTTCTTTCCAGATGCCGGTGTCAAAATGGTATGTATTGCATGGTCTGCAGGTTATGTGTTGAATTAGTTCAAGAAGGTTTAGTGTCCTAAAAGTAATTTTAAGGATCCTAAACCTCACACTGATTTTATTTTAAGTCAGGGATGCAAACGAGTTAGCTAAAAGCCCCCCAAATTTGTTTCTGCCCTGAGAAGTGCTGCTTTAGGGGCATTCACTATTTTTACTTTATACTGTTAGTTTGCATCCCTACTTTCTTGTGTCCTGTTTTCGCAGAATCATCTTAGTAATACAATATTTGCTTTTGAAGGTACCTCTCTGTCCTGGGCTTCATCATAAACATTGACACGTTGATATCGATGGTTCCTGTGCTGCTTGAAGGCCAGCGATATGTCCTGACCTACAGATTCAGCCAGGACCACTTGGAACTCCTGTTTAACTCCATCAGAGCATCCGGTAGGGTTCATAATTTATATTTACCAGCTGCAACACTAAGTCATACAAAGTTTTAGCAAATTGTTGTCTTATTGCATTGTTGTATAATTTTTCAGTTTGTCAGTCCATGTTTTTTATTTATTTATTTATTTTTTTCCATTTCTGGTAAAACATGTTTTCTGAAGACATACACATTATCTGAAAGTGTCACAAACTACTTTGAGTATTTAGAAAAATGTGTTTTACTATCTGTTTGCTGAATTTATACTGCATTTACACTGATACAGTCTGAATTGTTTGGTAATACCTGTATATTGTGTATATATATATTTTTAAGGTGGCTGGAATAACAACCCCAATGCCAGCCAGTTTAAGTATATATTTAGAAAGCTGATGGCCCGGTGCGGAGTTGTGAAGCCATGCAGAGGGAATGTAACAGCACAGGATGAGACCGAGACCCTACCAGCGGTTATCGACACCTCTACAAGCCTGTCAACTGTAGATATGTCCTCTGCAGCAGGAGGAGAAGAAGATCTTCCCTCTCCGTTTGCTGACATTCCTGCATTGTTACATGACCACAGTTACCTTCCCGTCCGCTTCAATGGTCTTGTGGACAATGCTCTCGTGTACATTTCAGGTAAAGGCTGACTGAAAGTCGATTTAGCCTATAACCGATAGTGCCAATAGTCAAATCGGTGGGAAAATAATCTGACCATAGTTCAAAAAGAGAGTTGTCCTTTTGATTTTCCCATTCTTATTGATTATTATTATTGTTGTTGTTGTTATTGTTGTTGTTATTATAAGTTACAATGTTATTATACTAACTCAAATTTCAGGATTTGTTGTGCGAAGGGCTCTGAAGAAGCTGTCCTGTGATGTCTGCCGTGCCAGCCTGGTGACAGATGCTGCATCTGCCATCAAGGACCAGAGTTACCACCTACTGTCTCTGAAAAACAATGGAGGCCTGGTGATTCCCTCAGAGGGAACAGTGAGGGTCGTCAGGGCAGCAGAGTGGGTCATTCGCCAGGCATCAGCGAGTTTCAAACGATCACAGCCCATCAAACAGCTGGAGGTCATGTACATTGTACGGAAGAGGATCGGGTCAGAGGATGTGTTTGCGCTCGGGGAGCACATCAGTGAAACACAGTATGGCATAGACAGCCACCACCATACACTGTTGACATTAGTTGTTTCCCTGTTTTTTAAGCTAAGGCTTCACCACATAGCGAAATTGACTACACTTAGCTTACAGAGCAACAACATGCGACAGAAACACAACAAATTAGTCCTTTTCAAAGGGCATTAGTCCAATGTGGGTCTCTGGTGGGTCTTCCAGTGAGGATGGACACTGGGATTCTCTATCATATACAGCGGCCCTCACAACCCACCCCCACCCTCCCCTTTCCCGTGAGGATGGACACTGGATACAGCGGCCCTCACAACCCACCCCCACCCTCCCCTTTCCCGTGAGGATGGACACTGGGTTACAGCGGCCCTCACAACCCCACACCACCACCCTCCCCTTTCCCGTGAGGATGGACACTGGATACAGCGGCCCTCACAACCCCACACCACCACCCTCCCCTTTCCCGTGAGGATGGACACTGGATACAGCGGCCCTCACAACCCACCCCCACCCTCCCCTTTCCCGTGAGGATGGACACTGGGTTACAGCGGCCCTCACAACCCCACACCACCACCCTCCCCTTTCCCGTGAGGATGGACACTGGGTTACAGCGGCCCTCACAACCCCACACCACCACCCCACCCCTTTCAAGTGTACATATTGTATGTAGTTCTCTGCAAACCTATGGTGGCATCATGCCTTCAGTGTGCATATTGTATGTAGTTCTCTGCAAACCTATGGTGGCATCATGCCTTCAGTGTGCATATTGTATGTAGTTCTCTGCAAACCTATGGTGGCATCATGCCTTCAGTGTGCATATTGTATGTAGTTCTCTGCAAACCTATGGTGGCATCATGCCTTCAGTGTGCATATTGTATGTAGTTCTCTGCAAACCTATGGTGGCATCATGCCTTCAGTGTGCATATTGTATGTAGTTCTCTGCAAACCGATGGTGGCATCATGCCTTCAGTGTGCATATTGTATGTAGTTCTCTGCAAACCGATGGTGGCATCATGCCTTCAGTGTGCATATTGTATGTAGTTCTCTGCAAACCTATGGTCGCATCATGCCTTCAGTGTGTCTTGAACAACCACACATAAAAGGTTGCACACATTATGTTGGTATTTTATTGTATTTGGCTGTAGATAGATTTGAGTAAAGTTACCAACACAATAGATTGGCCGTAACAGACACACATTTTATAATCACATTCCCCCCCTCTCTCTCTCTCTCTCTCTCTCTCTCTCTCTCTCTCACTTTCTCACAAATACACATACAGACACAGGGAGAGAATGTTAACTTGTATCTATTATTTTGTCAGAATGCTTCATTTGTATGTGAAAATCACAAAAAAAATTCACCAGCCGCCACTGATCATGAGTTATAGTAATGCTAACCCACTCTATTTCTTCCCCTCTTAACCTCACTTGTGAGGTAAACCTTTTCCAGTCATCAGCTATCCTTGTATTTGATGTCCCGCTGGCCCTCATCGCACCTGAAGTCCCAACCCAACGACTGCCCTACCATCTCTTGTTGCTGTCCCCTTGTCCACACTTCCTGGCCTGCACAGCCTAGCGACCCACAACCTGCCAACCTATTCACTTCATCACTTATCAGTCCCAGCTGGATGAGGACCAGAACCAGCACCACTGGGACACCTTCCTTACTTCGCTAAATTTTTAATGAAAATGTAAAAAAAAAAAAAAATTTAATACATCTTCAAAAATCTTTGAAAAGTGCCTTTATAATGTCTAAACAAACTGGTTTACTACCATTTTATGTGTAAAAATATTTTTATTAACAATTTGGAAATATGGTCTTTAGTTCTTTGTGCTGTGTTATTGTCATCACTGCGCAGGGTGTGGATTTCAACATGCAGCGTTTCTTGATGTACATTTGTTAAGGGAAACCTTGTAGGCTTAGTCTACTTATCCTAGAACATTATTACATTTTTTAGAACATAAGATAATTATTCAAAAGTATTTAGTGTCATAACTACATATTTGACGTTTATAATAAATCAAACCGTTTGAAAATCGGTTTAAAATTGAGCACGTTATGGCTATTTAAAAATGACATGGTTTACTATCAACACAGTATATTGGGTGAGCGAGCAGCCTGTGGTAAGATGGCCGCCATATGCGGACGTTCGACTCCGTTGGCCAGCAACGCAGACGAGACATCTAGTCATTCTATACATATCTATGGTGGAAACAACAAGGAAGCACAAAGCGGAAGCGGGTGCACATCATTCTATGACAAAAGTCCTATTATGTCAAATATAACCTCACATAAGAATTCAATGCAAAATAATTTCGGGTCATAAATATAAACGCGTATAGTTTACATCCCGTTGAACGGTATATTCAACAGTGTTACTGAGACACAGCAAAAAGACCCTTAAAACATGGTGTTTTTTATTATTATTGTTATTATTTCAACGTTTTAGTTTCGGGCTAAATATATGAACTTTTTTTGCTATCTTAAATGTACCAACGCAATTAATTTATAATAATAAATAACATAATAACTTTTTCATTAATAATTATAAATGATTTTTTTAAATCGTCTACGGACTTTGCAGCAAGCCAGCAACATTATGCGTCATTTCCGCTAAACGTTAACGTGATGCCGAACTAGGAAACTTGTTCAGGTCCAAACAGGAGGAAAATTTAAGGTTTGAGCGGTTTTTGTTCCTATCGTTCCGGCTTTTATGTTGTTTATTTTGCTGATGATATTAATCTAACGGTACCTTTCGATATATTCAGTTTCGATACTCTAGTATTAAACTCAACAATGAGATAAACAAGCTTCATTGGGTAGTGAGCTGAACTGTCACATTGTTTTGGTTCATGTAATTCACACAGTATGCATGTATAGTCCATGACTAATAAATATCACAAATGGTCTCTTCTTTCATTTAAAGTGATTGTAACTGGGTCTACGTTGGTCATTTATGGTTCTTATTTTTTCTGTATGGTTTGTTCAGATGATAATCTTGGTCCAGCAACAAACCTTCCAGACAGCCTTTCTGTAAAAAAAAGTGAACGTTGTTGTTGTCAGTTGTGTTGATTTGAATGTTTAGGTAATATTAATTAGCTGGCTAACATAGATTAAACATAGAATGAAACTGTGAGAATGACTTCTGATAATCTTGGGAACATCTGTAATATATGTGACCCTGGACCACAAAACCAGTCTTAAGTAGCATGGGTATGTTTGTAGCAATGGCCAAAAATACACTGTATGGGTCAAAATGATGGATTTTTCTTTTATGCCAGAAATCATTAGGATATTAAGTAAAGATCATGAACATATTGTGTACATTTCCTACTGTAAATATATCAAAAGTTAATTTTTGATTAGTAATATGCATTGCTAAGAACTTCATTTGGAGAACTTTAAAGGTGATTTTCTCAGTATTTTTTTTAATTGACCCTCAGATTTCGGAATCTCAGCCGTATCCTATCCTAACAAACCATACTTCAGTGGAAAGCTTATTTGTTTAGCTTTCAGATGATGTATAAATAGTAATTTCCAAAAAATTGACCTATTGCTTTTAGCAAAAAAGAAAAAAGAATTTCTAGCTGTCTGGGTAATCTTTTTTTTTGTTGGTGTTTTTAAAGAAATTTTGATTTCATGGAAAATATTTTGTTCTGTTACTAAATACGTAGCTATTTAGCATATTTGTAGCAGGGCAAGTTAAAATTAGTAAAAAAAAAATATATATATGCTACCATTTTCTCTCTAAAAAACAAAACAAAAACAAAAACTGTTGACATTTGGATGTACATATAGATCATTATTGGATCATATGTGTAATTTATCTCTTTTCCTTTTCACAGACCTCCGTCCTACAATCCCAAAGTCATCCACCTGATCCCCTTCTCAAACACCAGGAGACCTGATCCTTCCTATTACCATCCACTTCCGTTCTTCCTAAAAACTTGTTCTTGGTCTTGAAAATACTTCCAGTTCTTTAGGTCTACTCTTTCCCTTCCCTCCATCATGACTGAACCAGAGCTGCTCACAGAGGTCCCTGCCTCTCTAAAACGGCTGGCAAAGCAGGTTGTGCGAGGTTTCTATGGCATCGAGCATGCTCTCGCTCTGGATGTGCTGATCCGGAACCCCTGTGTACGAGAAGAGGACATGCTGGAACTGCTCAAGTTTGACCGCAAGCAGCTGCGCTCGGTTCTGAACACACTCAAGTCCGATAAGTTCGTCAAATGCCGTATGCGCGTGGAGACGGCACCGGACGGCAAGACGACGCGACACAATTACTATTTCATTAACTACCGGCTGCTGGTTAATGTGGTGAAGTACAAGCTGGACCACATGCGCAGACGCATTGAGACTGATGAACGGGACTCAACTAACAGAGCCTCCTTCCGCTGCCCCTGCTGCATGAGCACTTTCACTGACCTTGAAGCCAACCAACTGTTTGACCCCATGACTGGTGAGTATGAAAGTGGGAGATGATTGTTTTAAACTGTTATGAGCACATGATCAAGATAAGCTCTCCTTCAGGGATGTTTTATTAAAAGACATAATTTGGCGCTATGGTTAGAGCTTCTCCTATACCGTGTGATTGGTAATATGCAGAACTGTGTTGTTATCTATAAATATACAAACATTGGTCAGTAAGATTTTTTTTAAATAAATGGATACTTCTATCACCCAAGGATGCCTTACATTCATCACAAATGACAGTAAAGACATGTATAATGTTACAAAAAATGTAAAATAAATGCTGTTAGACTTTCTATTTATCAAAGAATCCTGATAAATGTAGCAAAAGCAACCATTATAACCATTTTCAGCAACAAATCAACATATTAGAATGATTTCTGAAGACACTGCCATCACAGAAATAAATTACATTTCAAAATATATTAAAATAGAAAATAGAATAATTTCTCAGTATTATTGTTTTTTTTTTACTGTATTTTTTTAATCAAATAAATGCAGTCTTGCTGAACATACTTCTTTCAAAAACAAAAATCGTCCCCATAATTATTTATGGTTTAGGTCATATTGTCCGTCCATATTAGGCTGGTCAAATGGTGTTGAAATAAGTTTAGGCAAACCAAGTGTTCTAAATTAAAATGCATCTGCTTGACTTCTCTTTTTCAGTACACTACCAGTCAAAAGTTTTTGGACAGTAAGATTTATAATTTTTTTTTAAAGAAGTCTTCTCTGCTCACCAAGCCTGCATTTATTTGATCCAAAGTACAGCAAAAACAGTAAAATTTTAAAACATTTTTTTCATTTAAAATAACTGTTTTCTATTTGAATATACTTTAAAATGTAATTTATTCCAAAGCTGAATTTTTAGCATCATTAGTCACATGATTCTTCAGAAATGATCCTAATATTCTGATTTGATGCTCAACAAACATTTATTATTATTATTGTTATTATGTTGTTGAAAACAGCTGAGTAGATTTTGTTCGGGTTTCTTTGATGAATAGAAAGTTCAGAAGAACAGCATTTATCTGAAATAGAGTGATCAAAATCACTTTTGATCAATTTAAAGCAGCCTTGCTAAATAAAAGTATTTCTATAATTTATTTCCCAAACATTAATATAAATATATAAATAAAAATTATACTGATTATACTATTATTATAAATATTATTATTATTATTATTATTATAAATGAATGTTTCTTGAACAGCAAATCAGCATAGTCGAATGATTTCTGAAAGATCATGTGACACTGAAGACTGTAGTAATGATGCTGATAATTTAGCTTTGATCAGAGGAATAGATTACATTTTAAAATATTTTCAAATAGAAAGCAGTTATTTTATATAGTAAAACTATTTCACAATATTACTGCTTTTGCTGTATTTTGGATCAAATAAATGTAGGCTTGGTAAGCAAAAGAGACTTACCATACAAATACTTTTGAATGATAGTGTATACAACAAAGATATAAGCTTTTTTAAGTATTGTAATTTCTGTGTGGATGCAGAAAGAATCAGAAGAAACCATCTTTTTTAAACAGATTTAGATTTTTTCTTCTCTTTTAAACATACAGAACCATGAAAAAGGTAGACTTGTCAGTTACACGGAAAAGTGAATGACAGAAAATACATAAAAGCAAACAAATGAGACATATGCAACAAAATCTATACAAAATTATGCATATACTAATACGCATGTTCAGAAGAAACCATATTCAAGTTTTCAATTCTAAGCTGGTCTCACATTTAAGGGATTGTGTCATCATTTAGAAGATCCTAAGCCATTAGAAAGTAAAAATATGTTTTTAATAGACATCTTTGTTTGAACTCTGTTATCACCTCCCCCACACTTTTGGTAAGTACATTGTAATCTCTAAGTGAGTGATACATTTCTTTAAAGGAACACTCCACTTTTTTTGGAAATAGGCTCATTCTCCAACTCCCCCCGAGTTAATAAGTTGAGTTTTACTGTTTTGAAATCCATTCAGCCGTTCTCCTGTTCTGGCGATATCACTTTTAGCATAGCTTAGCATAGATCATTGAATCCTATTAGACCAATAGCATCATGTTCAAAAATGACCAACGAGTTTCCATATTTGTCCTATTTAAAACTTGACTCTTCTGTAGTTATATCGTGTACTAAGACCGGTGGAAATGCAAAGCTTCAATTTTCTAGGCTGATAAGATTAGGAACTACACTCCCATTCCAGCGTAATAGTCAAGGAAGTTTGCTGCCGTAATAAGGCTGAAGCAAGAGCAGTAATACCACGCAGCACATGTGCAAATGCTAAACTAGCTGGGAACTCATTTCTGATAATACTCCGCCTGCTTCGGCCATATTACAGCAGCAAACTTCCTTGACTATTACGCCGGAATGGGAGTGTAGTTCCTAATCTTATCAGCCTAGAAACTCGCAGCTTTGCATTTCCACCGGTCTTAGTACACGATATAACTACAGAAGAGTCAAGTTTTAAATACAACAAATATCGAAACTCGTTAGACATTTTTTAACGCGATGCTATTGGTCTAATAGGATTCAATGATCTATGCTAAGCTATGCTAAAAGAGATAACGCCAGTACAGGAGAAGGGAGTTGGAGAATAGGGTTGGGTCGATAGACGATGCCATCGTCCATCGCCGATGGCCGATAGGCATCGCGATGCTGAGCCGGCATCGCGATCCATCGCCCCGCCCCCGCCGCAGCAGCAACCCGCTCGCGAAAAACGCACACTTAAATCACACTATACAGCCAAATGAAATGCATGCTTTCAATTTCCGCATCTTTACTTACTTTACTATTATTATTATTATTATTATTATTATGAGGAAATAATAAGGAAGTTGGTAGCGATCACAATACAAATTACAGTGAACTCCAAACGAATTACACGAACTATGTTCGTTTACATTAATAAATGAGGCGGAAAAAGTGATTGGCAGGTGGTAATTTGTGTGTAACTTAAATTTATTTATTTATGGTTTGGTTTAGGGCTGCAACTAACGATTATTCGTAATAAAGAAAAAAAATCTGAAGAAAAACACACTATAACAAGCATAAAATACAGTGTTTCTGCTATTTATTCTGCCGTGGCTGTGTTTAGTGTCCCGCCAACAGCAGCAGCATCAGCAGCAGCGAGCGCAAGTGCCTCCAGCAGAGTTCCGCGTTCAAATGCACGCAGTAGTGTTAAGCTGGTCGCAAAGCCCCGTGAATGAATGAGTTTTGTTTTTGACTTGAATTATTTCGTTTCATAGTAGCCTAGTTAAGTAATAGTTTAAAGTAAATTTTACTCTTACCTTTATGAGCAAAAATTAAGTTTCACATGGCGCTGGCATCTCCATGTCGTGCAAATGCGCTTCTCCAAAAAGCTCTCCGCAAAATGATTAGATATGCGCCTATTAGTATATAGGATTTATCTAGGTTAAACGAATAAACTAATATTGTGATATGCTTTAAGGTTTTTCTTATATCTATGGATTTTAAATTGTGATGACTTGAGAAGGCTATAAATTGACCATTAACCGCTTGGTCGTTACTTTAAAAAACAAAAACTTGAATTTTACAAACAAAACGTGTTCCAAATATATTTCTAAATTAACTTTATAAACTAAAGAAACGAAAATAAATGTCATTACTTCGCTATTAAAAACAGCAGCTGTGCAATGTGGAAGAGAAAGAGAAAGGTTCCAGTCGGACTCGGGCCAGTAATTCTGATCAGCTGTCGAGGTTGTTAGGAATTTTTTGCAACGAATGTCTGTTTAATAGCATATTTAACACTTATTTAGGCTACTTTCTTATTTAAATGTATTCATTATTTGATTTATTTTAGCGTTTTGTAGGCTGCTTGTTCACTGACCAATTGCTAAAATAAACACGCACGTTTGTTATTAATGTTTGAGCCTAATTTATTTTGAAAACACCGCGCCACCTGCGGTAGTTGGTCCATTACCACCGCGGTGGTAAAAATCTGGTATTTTAAATCTAAATTTAACATTCAAGGACAGATGTTTCAGCACAATGAATGTTTTTGCGCTGAGGATTAATTGTCTCCCCGTCTGTGTTCCGGATGTTTGACGCTCATTCAGTAAACTTAACACAGACTGTCATAATGAACTTTTATGCATAAATGGAAATGGATTTTATCGATTAGCTGTTGCAGCCCTAGTTTGGTTATGGGTAAAACAAAGACCATGCGGGTCAGGTAGTGGAAATGGTAGGCTTCGTTATGAATTAATTATTTAACAACAGCTATCACCCCCCCCCCCCCCCCAACCCCCCGCCTATGACGACGATGCCATCGTCCATCGCAATTGGTCGACATCGCCCAACCCTATTGGAGAATGAGCCTATTTCCAAAAAAAGTGGAGTGTTCCTTTAAGTTGTTTGATCCACACACTAGCAGAACTATATTCAGACACATGATGGCAGCAGAGGTCAACAGTTGTTTTCATCACACTTGAATGAACCTCACTTGGAGACTGATGCTGAATTGCGTCAGTTTGCAGACAGTAATCACAGACAGGAACAGAAATGAAACTTTATTTTAATAGGTTTAAAAATAAACAGGCTGTAATCTCGTAGAGGCGGCTGTAAGGATTAGCACACCGCATTGGCATCGTCATCACGCCTTTCTGCGTCTGTGCTTACTGTTTTACACTTCTGACTTCAACAGCTGCTGATTTATGTACTTAGTGAAGTACACACACACACACAA
>NC_133368.1:27668327-27750768 GCF_049309525.1 Garra rufa | reverse complement strand
ATCACAGGAATAAATTACTTTTTAAAATGTATTAATATAGAGAACAGGCGTTTTAAACTGTAATAATATTTAAAAAAATGCTGGGTCAAAAACAACCCAACTTGGGTTATTTGGCAACCCAGCACTGGGTAAATATTGAACAGAGCACATGCTGGGTTATGTTGTCCCAGCATGTCGGGTTAAAGGTTTATACCCAACATGCTGGGTTGTTTTATTTAAGTCAGCTATTGTTTAAAAATTATAATATTGCTAGCTTAAAATGGGCTGGAAATTAAAAATCACACAGAATTATAGAGGCAACAGCAATAATCAAAACATGAACATTTATTATTAAGTAGGGCCGGGACTCGATTAAAAAAATTAATCTAATTAATTAAAGGCTTTGTAATTAATTAATCGAAATTAATCGCATATAAATATTTGACCTGAGAACAGTGAGAAGTAAGTTTTTTCATATGGATTTTTAGTATACCATTGAAGAATGACTGAATACATAAGCTTAAGCAACAAAATATTGTTTATTTTTGTTCAACCTAGTCCAACAGACCAGTGCAATATTGCCATTAAGTGTAGCAATAGGATACAGTGTTTCCCCTAGGTTTCCATACTTTTTTTTCTCGGTACTTTACCCTACTTTGTGTAATAACGAAAACGTTTATTTCAGTGAAAAAATAAGTCCAAAACTCTCTATTTTAACATTTTGAACAATAGGGCTTTACAATCTTTTGCTATTTTTTTTAAAGAAATTCTTGTGTGTTTTAATTTTTCTCATAATCAAATGAAAGCATAAACATTTATTTATTTTTAATCAAATGAAAAAACCTTTTTAATTTTTGGCAAACAAACAGAGGTTTGCTGTTAAAATCAATAAATAATAATAATTTAACATTTAAATAATAATTGTAGTATTTTTTTCTACAATTAAGTGGTTAATCTTGTTGTTATATTTATTTTTTATCATATATATTGTTTTTTTGTCAATTATTTAAATAGGAATATTGTTCTGTTTCATGTTAAACCGTACTTTTATTTTGACAGGTTGCCGTGAAGTTTCTGTGTGTAAAGTATGATATGATGCTAGTTAGTATGCGTGTAGTAAAAAAAAAAAAAAAAAAACTCATCTCCACCATTCATACATACAGATACAAACGGAACATGCAGGATTCATATTAAAACGGTCTTTTTGCATTTCAGTTTTGACAGACACTAGTCCATATCGCGATTTGAATTAAGTGACAGACCAACTTTTGATTAATCAATCCAAAAATCGACGGATTTACGTGGCATTCCGCGCTATAGTAAATTCGGTTTTTATGAATGGAGTCCGTGATCCAGTCCGTGTTTTCACGGAGGAGACATTGTAAACGCGCCCCCCTAAGATAATGGTAGGGGAAACACTGGGATATTTAGAAATATACTAGCCTACATTTCAGAAATTCTGGTACCCTATAGGTAGGTAGACCTTCTGTAAAAGCATTGAGGTGATACTTGAGGCTCTATGTGCTAGTTGGTGCTCCAGTATAATCGGTCCGCTGAAAAACATCCAGTGAGAAACGTTCCGCGGTGCAAAATTAAGTGCGATTAAAATGCGTTAAAAAAAATTTACGCGTTATTTTTTTGTAATTAATTAATCTAAATTAACGCGTTAAAGTCCCGGCCCTATTATTAAGCAATTATTATTATTAAACAACCATGGACAAAAATATGAGATGATAAATTTAATTTATTTGGGTAAATACAGCATAGTTTACAATATTATCATTAAACTTGTGTAACAATCATATTAAAAATAAGAAATGTAACATTTAAAAATACCATTTTAATTAATAAGTGTATATAAAAAATAATCCTGGCACTCCCAAACTTTAGAACGGCATAGACTGAACAGCATAGACAAATGTTTCTCTCCATTAGTCCACAACAAGTCGATCGATAATAAAAAGTTCCTCACATGGCTCCGGCGGGGTCAGTAAAAGCCTCCTTTAGTAATCCGATGTGTTTTTGTAAGAAAAATATCCATATTTAAAATGTGAAAATCACTTTATGGTTAGTTGGACTGCTAACCAATCACAACACATTTCGTTTTTTGGGAGGCGGACCTTCATCAAACCCGGGACTAATCAAGCCATTTGTGCCAGGCTGGAGAGAAAGCTATTGTAATAATGTAAATTATGTTAAAAATAATGCGTTTTTCAAACCACCAAGCATGAGAGCATGTTCTAGTGCACCCCCAAAACAAAATAAAGACTTTGCATGAAAGGACACCTTTAACTTCAAATTAAATTAAATTCAGTATTTTAACTAATAAAATCAGTTTATGCAAGGCAAAAGCAGTTTCCATCATGTGGAATGAATGGCCGCTCCTGGCGCAGCTGACTGACATCTCGTCCTCGTATGTTGCGTTGTCTAAAATAGTATCATTTACAGCACAGTAAAGGCTTTATAAATAAAATAAAATATATACAAACCTACATTTCGCTGAAGAAGTGCACCAAATTGGCGGCACTGAGAACTGCTCTCTCCTGTAGAGGATGCAAAAAGTCTGCACTCTGACTGTAACTCAACAGCTGGGTTGTTTTGTCTGAGCTAGGCTCAACCAAGCAGTTGCGTAAAAAAAATAACCCAGCATTAAAAATGACCCTACAAGCTGAACCCAGCATTTGGGTTAAAAAAACAACCTAGCATTTTTTAGAGTGTGTATTTTTGATCAATTAAATGCAGCCTTTGTCATCATAAGAGACTTCTTTCAAAAAACCTTACCAACCTATTTTTCCAACAGCTTCGCATTATATAGATAGATATGCCCATCTGGGCATTTACTACAGTCATTGCTAATCCAGTGCGAGTTGCTGATGATTTCAGACGTTTTGTCCGGAAAACTAATCCTTTCTGAATAGGGTTTTAGATGCTGTCTGTAGAGCTTAACTTGTATTGAATCCAGAACAGTTATTTGAAGTCATCTATATGCAGTCCTTCAAAGGAGAACAGTTAACTGTATTTTGTAATTTATTTTTATTGTAATTACTATTATGCTGCAATTAGAATCATTGTGGTACATTTGTCACAGTTGTTCAGACCCCCTCATGAAAAAAAACTTTCTCCTCTCTCAAATGCTGAAATGATGCTGGATTCATCTTTTTAAGGGCTGATCACAAAAGTCCCTTTGTTCTTTGGCGTAGACGACGGAACAAAGCGCCGTCCTGTTTTCAAAAGAGCTCTGAATCACTGGAGTGAGTACTATGTAATTTAAACCAGACCTATTCATATCTCGTAGATAATACAAAAACTATCAACACAAAGACACCAGCCCACTTTTCTCCGGCAGAAGCCTTAATGTATGCCTGCATGCTAACAGCACAGCGCCATGTTCCTTTAGATCATTGCAACAATGTGTATGGCATGCACAGACCCAGTGCACACTTTGACTGAAAACAAAGATGACAACCAGAGTGTGCATGTGCCATATTGCTAATTGTCCAGGGCTTTCAATATGATATCGCTACAGAATTCTTTTGGCTGGGAGCCTCTAATGGCATGTAAAAAGAAAAACTGAAAACTTGAATTTCTTAATATAACATCCCTGTGGGTTAGTGCCTGCTTTTGTCTACCTTGGAGGAATAGTTTCCCCAAAATGAGAATTTGTCATCATTTACTTACTCTCATGTCGTTCTAAACCTGCATAAGTTGCTTTCCTATGTTGAACACAAAAGAAGATATTTTGAAGAACCTCTAACAGTTGACTTCCAGAGGGCAAGAAATACTATGGGAGTCAATGGGGACCATCAACTGTTTAATTACCAGCATTCTTCTAAATATCTTCTATGTTCAACATACAAAAGAAAGTCATACAGGTTTACTTTTTTGGGTGAACTGTTCCTGTATAGTATAAGTTTTCCCTTCTGAGCTAGTGAACTTACTTTCTGTCCATCACTTGTTTGTTCACATAGAACGTTTTTCGTTCAATGCCCTTTTTAGACTCTGGTAAAGTTGATACAGAATGCATTCCTGTGTTTAAAAACAGCAGATGTACTACAACAGAAAGGAAAATAATGCAAGATAGATTGGCATGTAATCTTAAAGGATGTTCATGTTTTTCTTTCTTTGGGGGTAAAGAAATTGTTCTTTGAAAACATTTCAGCATTTCTCTCCATATAGTGGACTTCTATGCTGCCCCGAGTTTGAACTTCCAACATGCAGTTTAAATGCAGCTTCAAATGGCTCTAAATGATCCCAGCCAAGGAAGAAGGGTCTTACCTAGTGAAACGATGGTTATTTTCTAAAAAAAGAATGGACAATTTATGTACTTCTTAACCTTAAATCTCGTCTAGCTCTGTGTATCACGGTTCATGACAGTTAGAGTAGGTTGAAAAACTCCAATCTCATTTTCTTCTCCAATTTTCCTCTGTAGGGCGATATTTTGAAGTTGAAGGAGAAAATGAGATGGGAGTTTTTCGACCTACCCTAACTGTCTTGAACCGGAATACACAGAATTCACACAGAGCTAGACAAGATGAGCATTTGAAGTTTAAAGGATATAAATTGTCCATTTTCTTTAGAAAATAACTGATCATTTTGCTAGATAAGGCCGTTCTTCCTCGGCTGGGGTCGTTTAGAGCCTTTTGAAGCTGCATTTAAACTGCATTTTGAAAGTTCAAACTCGGGGGCACCACAGTAGTCCACTATATGGAGAGAAATCCTGAAATGTTTTCCTCAGAAAACATAACTGCTTTGCGAATGAAGAAAGAAAGACATGAACATCTTGGATGACAAGGGGGTGAGTACATTTTCTGTACATTTTTGTTCTGGAAGTGAACTTCTTTAAAAATGCAGCACTTGTACATAAAGCGTTATAAAAGCAGACTTGGTACAGTGCTCAAAGACCTACATAGAAAAACTATTAAAAAGCAGTGCAATGGAATGCAAAAATGCATTTTACATCGGAAAAAAGGGAATAAGCAGGGCAGTGGAATGGAGAACTTTTAATAATGGCACATTTTCATAATGCAGTTTAACACACAAGATGCAAATACAATGGTCAAAGATGTCCACCAATCATATGTTTATATAGAAAAACAATTAAAAAAAGCAGAAAATGTTTTGCCGTTTAAAAATGCAAGGCGCAGGGTAGTGCAACGGAAAAACCCAAGGAAATGCTTTTTTGCTAGTCAAATTAAGATATTTTTGATGCAATCCCGAGAGCTTTCTGACGCTCCATAGACAAAAACGCAACTTTCAAGGCCCAGAAAGGTAGTAAGGACATTGTTAAAGTAGTCCACATGACATTAGTGGTTTAACCTTAATGTTATGAAGCTACGAAAATACTTTTTGTGCACAAAGAAAACAAAACTAAAGACAATTTCCTCTCTTCCATGTCAGTCTCCACCACGTGTTCACAAGAGTACCATGACGCGTATGTGGTGCTGCTGACGCAGAAGCCAGCTTTCTGACATAGAACGTCCATCTCTCTTAGTTTATCATCTGTATATTCTGTTCAAATAGGTAAGGCTGGGCAAAAAATTGCAAGTCCTCTCTGTCAAAATCTTCAGACATGTTTACATAGACTCTTATGTACAGCCTGTGACTTCCTCTGCTCCTGCGTCAGCAGCACCACACACATGCGTCATGGTACTGTCGTAAATGTGTGGTGGAGACTGACATGGAAGAGAAGAAATTGTTAAATAAAGTCGTTATTTTTGTTTTCTTTGCACACAAAAAGTATTTTTGTAGCTTCATAAAATTATGTCACATGGACTATTTTAACGATGTCCTTACTACCTTTCTGGGCCTTGAATGTGTCAGTTGCTTTGCTGTCTATGCAGGGTCAGAAAGCTCTCGGATTTCATAAAAAAAAAAAAATCTTAATTTGCGATCCGTAGATTAATGAATGTCTTAAGGGTTTGGAACAGCATGAGGGTGAGTAATTAGTAACAGAATTTTTATTTTTGGCTAGGCTATCCCTTTAAGTGATGGTCAAATACATCAGTTTTGTGAATGTTTACATAGAAAATACTAAAACACATTTTCTGTGAATGTCGCAGCTGCTCTGCGTCCCCTACTCCTACAATACATGATGTTTGCATATGTTTGAAAGTACGTCTTTTTATATCACCTCATCTTTATTTAGGCATTTAAAATGCAGCCTGTTATCTCTGCTTTCCTTATCGCTTGTGCTTTTTCATTCTTTTTCTCTTTTGTGCGTTTGAGAGGACAGACAGACAGACAGACTGACTGACCGGGAGGGCTGCAGTAAAATTGTTCTCTGCACTCCGGGCTTGTCGATATTTCCTCTGGAGCTGTGTCAAATGTGACGGAGACCTTTTTTTATCTTGCCTTCACCTGAATGTTATTTCTTTTCTTTTTAAAGTCTCTCTCTCTCTCTTATTCTCCCCTGTCTCTCTTTCTTTGTGCTTGTCAAATTGTTTTCTTTTTTGCCCTCCACTCCTGTATTGGCAGAGAAGACATCTGTAGTAAAAGGGCCTAGCTGGAGGTGATTGTTTTTCAGGAGCGCCTTCACAGATTTTGTTGTCAACTTTCCAGCAAAGCTTTTAAAATGGAAATTGCGGCGAATCGTTTACTCGTTCGATTCCCCTCAAGGCCAGAAACTCGGAAGCTGTTTTACCATGCACTCAGCGTAACAACATGGGAGTATTTCAGCATAAAAAACATACTGCTGGTGTATGTTCATGATAGCAAAACATTAACAAGAGTAGATTGACATTCTAGATAAAAGACTAATTAAAGGAAGGTTACAATATCACCACCATCTGTGACTGACCATTAAATGCTAAGTACCACATATGTAAAATATGTCAAGGCATGTTTTATTTTTATTTATTTTTTTATATTCGGCTAGTAGCCGGCGTATGCCGCACACTCATACAGAGGGTCCTGCTGTGTGTGTTCTTGTCAGAAGGCTGTAAATAACTTCAGCAGCAGATGGCAAACCAGACCAGCTTCGCTTGCCATGGAACCGCCAGTGAATTCTGGGTCTGAGTGTGTGTTCGAGTATGTTTGTCCTTGTGTCTGGGACTGTTCTTCCTCTTTCCTGTTTCAATAATATTAGATGGTCAGCAGTGGTTTTGGCGCCGTCCTCTAAATGGCATTGAATTTTAACTCTAATTGGACTGCATCCTGTTTCTTTTGTAGTCCTTTAATATATTAATTTTTCATTTTGCTAGCAGGGCTATTTTATTTTAATATCTATATGCCACAAGTTTTTGATGTAATGGCCATAAGTGAAAATAATACTTCTATTCAGCAAGGATGCTTCAACTAATCAAAAGTGACAGGAAAGACATTTATAATGTTACAAAAACTTTCAAATAAGTAAGTTGTTCGTCAAAGAACCCTGAAAGTTACGTTTTTTGAGGAAAACATTCCAGGACTTCAGTGGTGACGAATGGGTTGAAGGTCAAAATTGCAGTTTTAGTGCAGCTTCAAAGAGCTCTACATGATCCCAGCCAAGGAATAAGGGTATTTTTTAGTGAAACCAAAAAATAAATAAATAAATACTTTTTAACCTCAAATGCTCGTTTTGCACTAGCTTGGCCTCCTGCATTACATAGTCAGAATGAAAAGGTCGCTAGACCCTTATTCCTCGACTGGGACCTTCAAACCGTTGGCCACCATTGAAGTCCACTATATGAAGAAAAATCCTGGAATGTTTTCCTCCAAAAACTTTTGTTTAAAAAAAAAAAAATTGTATACTGGAAGTGAACTAATCTTTAAAAAAATAAAAATAAAATTATGAACAGAGGTGTATTTGTAAATGAGTAATTTTATTTTAGACTCTGTGCAGCACTGGCCAATTCCAGCATACTCTGCTAGTCAGTTATAATGAGAGGGTCTTGCCAGACTGATTTGTTGTTGGTTTGAAAACTTTATGTGGTGACAACATTTTCTCACCCCCGGCTACTTATGTTAGTGGTTCCTAGTTTGAGACCAGCAGGTTTGAGAGCGAAGCCAAATTTTCTGTCCCAAAACTGCCTGGTGGAAATGCCAAAGGATAGGACGGCCAGATTGGGCACTGGCTCCAGCTTCACAAATGTCTGTGGGAAAAGGGGACATGGAATCCCAGCATTTGAAGCCTCTGGCTAACAGGGAACCAGAGATATGAAGCCCCTTGACAAAGTTTTTCTAAGCTCTAACTTCCAAACTGAATGACCTGGAGGTGCCAGACATGATGGATGGGGTTGGTGTAGTGAAGTGGTTAAGAATGAGAGCTGATAAGCAGAATGTTATTGTTTCAACATTTTATTTTTTTTGTGTGTGTGTGTGCTTAAGGCCTTCTTTTCTCAAACACAGGAACTTTCCGCTGTACCTTCTGTCAAACGGAAGTAGAGGAGGACGAATCGGCCGTGCCGAAGAAAGATGCCCGCACTCTGGTGGCGCGATTCAATGAGCAAATCGAGCCCATCTACGTATTGCTGCGAGAGACAGAGGACATCAACTTGTCCCATGACCTTCTGGAGCCCGAACCGTCAGAAATCCCAGCCCTAAAACAGAGGTCAGCACCACCTGTACAGTCAAAGTGGCCAGTCATATGCACGAGAGAGTGTTGTTTTCAAATAAAACTATTAAAAATATTTTTTTAATTAAAGCTGAAATCTATCGAATCTATTATTGCGACTTTTTCTCACAATTCTAAAAAAAAAAATCCCCTTCAGAATTGACACAAATTCACAATTCTTATTTTTTCTCAGAATTGCGTGATATAAACTCACAATTGTGAGAAATAAAGTCAGAATTGCAAGATTTTTCTCACAATTCTGACTTCTTTTCTCACAATTCTGACTTTTTCTCAGAATTGTGAGATATATACTAGCAATTGCGAGTTATAAAGTCAAATTTTAGCGGGAAAAAAGACTGATATGTTCTCATAATTGTGAATTTATATCTCATAGTTCTGACTTAACTCGCAATTGCAAAAAAAGTCACAATTGCAAGATATAAATTCGTAATTCTAAGAAAAGAATCATAATTGTGAGTTTATATCTCGTAATTCTGACTTTATCACTCGCAATTGCAAATTAATGTCACAGTTCTGACCTCATTTCTCAGATTTGCAAGTTTTTCTCAGAATTGCTACTGTATTTCTCAGAAATTCTGACTTTAAAACTCAAAGTTGTGACTTTATATCTCAGAATTGTGAAAAAGTCGTAATTACCTTTTTTTATTCAGTAGCGGAAATCATATAAAAGAGAAATGGAAATATTAAAAATAAGCGCAAAAAAATTACTAAAAGTTACACTAAAATAAAAACATTTCTGACATTTTTCTCGCAACTGCGAGTTTGTATCTCGCAATTCTGACTTCTTTCCTTACAATTCTGACTTATTTTCTTAGAAATATGATTTCTCAGAATTACAAGTTTATTTCTCTGAATTGCGAGTTTATTTCTCAGCAATTCGCAATTCTGACTTTATAACACAATTGTGAGTTTATATCACAATTCTGATTAAAAAAAAGTCTTTCTTTTTCTTGCAATTCTGACTTCTTTTTTTCCCCTCAAAATTCAACTTTATAACTCGTAAATGCAAGTTTATATCTCACAATTCTAAGAAAAAAAGTCAGTATTGTGAGATATAAACTCGCATTTGCGAGTTATAAAGTCGAATTTTGAGGGGAAAAAATACTGATATGTTCTCAGAATTCAAAGTCACAACTGCAAGATATAAACTAGCAATTCTAAGCAAAAAGTCAGTCACTTTGTCTCGCAATTCTGACTTTATAACTCACGATTGTGAGTTTATATCACAATTCTGAGAAAAAAGTCAGAATTATGAGATAAAAAGGTCCCAATTACTGTGGCAGAAATGAGCTTCTATAGAAATAAAATATAAATAATATAAAATAAATATAAATATTACAAATAAAAACAAATAAAAATGACAGAAGCACAACAAAATTACTAAAAGCTACACTAAAATTAAAGCTGAAAATATAAAAGTTAATTCAGAATATGAAATACTATACATATTTAAATAAATAATGCTAAAAAACTATGGTAGTCAAAAATGTAAATTTTGCAATTTTTTATACGAAAATTTCTATTAAAATAGACAATTTATTTTGAACCGATTAGCAAAACTTTATTGTCATCTGCATTGTCAAACTTAATTTCCCCCTACTTTTAACAGATAAAGGATGGCAAACTAAAGTCAGGTTTATGTTATGTCAACATTTTCTCAGTAATCCACCTTTGCTTTTTCCACAGTCGGGAACGGGCCGCCCAGGCCGCAGCAGGAGCTGGTGCAGGGGCACCTGGTCGAGAAGTTTGGAAAAACAAAGGCTCGTCGTATGACCTCTACTCGCAGGATGTGGTCATCAGCATGGAAGACCAGGAGCCTCAGCCTGGCCAGACTACTGAGGGAAAAGTCCCCAAAGAGAGGCCCGTATGGCTGACGGAAAGCACAGTGCAGGGGGCATACAGCGATACAGATGCTCTGAAGCAACGTGAGTCACATAGACTATTTTGAAAGTGGTTTTGGTGGTCATGACCGAATATTAACACTATGATTTATGCATTTCATGATTTAATACTTGGATGGAAGGCAAGATTGTCATTGAAAAACAATTTAAATTACACCCTGTTCCTATGAAGCTGTCGTATGGCTTCAGAAAGGAATTGAATTTAGAAAGTATAACACATTTATAGTTAAGAAAATGCACATCTAAATTCTCCATCTCCTTTTCTTCTACACCAGCTGGCGAGGAGTCTATGGTAACCCAGGAGGGTATGCCTGGACGAGGAGCCGCACAGGATGAGAATGAAGAGGTGATGCTGGCTCTCCTCATTCACGAGAAGAGGAGCGGAGTTGGTCCAGGAGGAACCGTCGTCTCCAAACCGACCGTTCCAGCAGCTAACGCCAGCGACTCTGACAGTGATACCAGCGAATCGGACGAGGACTCACCGCCCCAGCCTCCAGCCCACACTATGCACAATGCTACAGCTCTGCGGCCAGGAAAACAAGAGGATGAGGATGAAGATGATGATGATGAGTTTGAGGAGGTCGGGGACGACCCTGTGGTTATGGTAGGAGGAAGACCCTTCTCTTACAGGGAAGTGAGCCAGAGACCTGAGCTGGTGGAACAGATGAGTGCTCAGGAGAAAGAGGCATACATCGAAATGGGCCAGAACCTCTTCCAGGACATGTACTTCTGATTTCATCAAGTCTGTCTCCATCACATTTGTTCTTTCTATATCTCGCTTATTTTTATTTTTTCAGAATAGCTTTAAATGGTCTTCTTTGCACACTCTCGAACGGTGTTGTGCGACGTGCCAGAACTGAGAAATGTAGTGTTATATCCGTTGACCGTTCTTATGTTTTCTCACCCCTCTGCCATATTCGCATATGAAACTACTCTGGTGCCAATGATACCAAAGTATCACAGTTGTAAACAAGAGTATCATACATTGGCAAGCACGCTCGCAGTGATACTTTTCCAGTTTGTTTGCAGTCTTGCCACATTCAGAGACTTCCAAATAAATAACAGTGTTGCTGCAGTGACCTCTGGGACGGTTTTACTCGAAAGAAAGAGGCTTTACTTTTGAGGCTTTTCTGACATTATTACATTTTGAATGACAGAAAGGGACAAATGTTGTTTTGCTCAAAGCTACCGAGACATTTCTGCATCTTCTTGCGTTTCTTGGCTCTTTTTCTCAACAGTATTTAGCAGGACTTGCAGATTAAAAGAAAAGACAGGCGATTTTCTTTTCAGATGACTGCCTTGACGTGATATTAAATGGAGTTTTGATGAGATATGTTTGTTTAGAATGTGATTGCTTTCCTTTCACAGCAGAAATGAGCACTTTCTTTTCTGATCTCTGCCTCAGTGGACATTATTCACTTTCGTTTGTTTATCCATAAGTGGAAATGCTTTTTTTTTAGTTTGTTAGACGTTTTACAGTAATAAAAAGCTGAGTGTGAAAACTTCAATTTGTATATTCATGAATCTGTGTGTGCAGCAACCTCAGTGAAAGATGAATATGAATTATTACAGCTGAAGTCAGTTTATGCACACCTTGGAGAATTTGCAAAATGTTAATTATTTTACCAAAATAAGAGGGATCATACAAAATGAATGTTATTTTTTTTATTTAGTACTGACCTGAATAAGATATTTCACATAAAAGATGTTTACATATAGTCCACAAGAGAAGATAATAGATTATTAATACTGTGCTGTTACCTGAATGATCCACAACTGTGTTTTTTTGTTTTGTGAAATTTGTTAATGAGTCCCTTGTTTGTCCTGAACAGTTATACTGCCCGCTGTTCTTCAGAAAAGTCTTTCAGGTCCCACAGATTCTTTGGTTTTTCAGCATTTTTGTGTGTTTGAACCCTTTCCAACAATGACTATGATTTTGAGATGAATCTTTTTACAACTGAGGGACTAATATTCAACTATTACATGGATTCAAACGCTCACTGATGCTCCAGAAAGAAAAATGATGCATTAAGAGGCGGAATGAGGATGTGTACTTATTTTGCGTAAATGTCTTTTTTTTTTCATTTAGTACTGCCCTTCAGAAGCTACAGAAGATGGTTTCCCAGAAGACAAAATAAGTAAAATTTACCCTAATCTTCAAATTCAAGAAGTTTTCACCCCCCCAGAACTTAATGCATCGGTTTTTTTTGTACCTCTGGAGCATCGGTGAGTGTTTGAACTTTTGTAATAGTTGCATATGATTCCCTTAGCTGAATGGGGTCATTTTTATAAATTTAACTATTATTTTGTCTTGTGAACTATATATAAATGTCTGTTATGTGAAATATCTTATTCAGGTCAGTACTAAATAAAAAAAATAACATGCATTATGTATGATCCCTCTTATTTTGGTAAAATAATTAACATTTTTTCGTATTTTGCAAGGTGTATATAAACTTTTGACTTCAACTGTACATGAGTTTCATAAAAGAGTCCTGCTTTTTTTCCACATAAATGTATTCACAGAATGGTCTTAGCAAATTGTGGCACTCTGTTTGTTTTGTCTAGAAAGGAAAACAGGTTTCACAGTGACTGTTGCCAAAAAATGTTTGAATTGACCTCTTATGTGTGATCATGTAATTGAATTGGGAACAGAGTCTCCAGGGGTGTGCTTTGGTGCAGCTGTGGATGAGACGGTGAGGGAGATGAAATCTGTGGTGCGTTGACGTGCAGCCAGAGAGAAAAGCGACAGTCACATAACAGGTGCAGCACTGTGTGTGGAGTCAAGTATGGGTATCTGCGGCTCAGAGCAGGGGTGTGTCCAAATAGAGGAGGTGTTTCTAAAGGTTTCTGAATTGGAAGTTATGGGTTTTGTAATGTAATTCAATCTTTTAAAATTAAAAGATAAAAAAGAAATGTTATGGTAGAAAATGAATGACAAATATTTGAGCTTTTGCCGCATTTTTAGATAACAGGACAAATGTAAGAAATTTTGTGATATTTATAGGTCACCAAAGGTCAGATGTTCTTGCTTCCATTAAAGCACAAGATGCTCTTTGGATCATTCTTAAATCCTGCTGGAGGACATGATCATAATTAGGTTTTACCAAGCAGCAACCTTCCGGTATCTCTCTTCAATCCAGCATGGAAGTAACTTAAACTGCAATTCATCGACTGGCCGCTGCAGAAAATAATGTTTACAGCCTGTTACAAAAAGTTATTTTAGTCATTATAGCTAATTTTGCCCTTTAATTTTTTAATAATGTTTGTTAAAACACGATTTTCTTTTACAAAGTCTTTATTTTGTCTTGGGGGTGCGCTAGAACATGCTCTCATACTTGGTGGTTCAAAAAACACATTATTTTTCACATAATTTACATAATTACGATAACTTTCTCCCCAGCCTGGCACAAATGGCTTGATTAGTTCTAGGTTTGACAAAGGCCCGCTTTCCGAAAAACGAAATATGTTGTGATTGGTTAGCAGTCCCACTGCGTTGTGATTGGCGAACAGCTTAGACGGCGTTTCAGTCCTGCTAAATTCCGTGTGCAACTGTTTCTTACGTTTTAAATATGGATGTTTTTCTTACAAAAACATTGGTTCGCTACAGGAGGATTTTATTGACCCCCCATGTGAGGCACTTTTTATTATGGATCGATGCATTATATTGGACTTTGGTTTTGTACTGATGGAGAGAAACACCAGTCTATGCTGTTCTAAAGTTTGGGAGTGCCAGGATATTTTTTAATATAACTCAGATTGCATTTGTCTGAAAGAAGGAAGTCATATACACCTAGAATGCATGGAAGGTGAGCAAATAATATGCTACAGTATTGTTGGTCCTATCGTCAGCCTGCAAGATCGCTGATGCATGATATTATCATTATTGTGCTAAATTATTTAATTATTTCCATGCCTGAAAGGTAGTAGTGTAAGGCTAGTGAAGCTATCTACACTGTATGATGAATAATTCTCCTACCACACACTGCACACATCTACGGAGCGACTCCGACGCGGACACCGAAGGTCGTCATTCTAGTCAATGCGTGTGTTTACGTCAGCCGCGGCTCTGCATGTGTTTCGACCCTCTATGCTGCACACGTCAACGGCGAGGCTCCAATACGGCGACGGGAGCAGTTTGCGGCCACTTTAGTCAATGCTTGCGTTTATTCCAGCCGCCCTGTGGTTCACTCAAGCATCCCAGAAGCGGCTGTCTATGCTACATTGCTAAATTTAGGCTAATCCCCCACCTCGTCCCTCCCTACCTGCCAACGATTTGAATTTCCGTATCCATTAGAATTTTCATATTCTAATGGACCATGTTGTGATATCATAACATCCGGAAAACAAACGCTGTAGTCCAAAAGAGCCGTTCATTTTAGTTCTTGAAAGGGATTTTTTTTTTAAACTAAATATCTCAAAGTGGCTGCTTAAGTGGATTGCCACTAAGCTGAGCTAGGCGTGTGTGGTTTCAGCAACCAGGCTCCTCAGCTCCACCTACGTCCCGCCTATTTGCTTATTTTACGAGCTGGCAAGATGACGACAGCCGGCTCCACCCACTTTGGGCTTCAAAAATGCTCTTCAGAAATCTACAGATAATGTCATGGACACTATGTCCATGTTTTATCCACTTTTTTCTTCCTGTATGAGCGGGTACGGTCATTTGTCAATTTTATGGGTCTCATCCAAGTCCTGCTATTTTTAGCTCTACAAAACAGCTTGATTTGCTGCTTGATATTGCAATTTGGTGTGTACTACCAGGCTCGCCTTTTTACAGTGGACAAAACCATTGGTATGGTTTTCCTGCGGATTTGGGCTACTTTTAACACTGTTGCTGTGGGGTGTTTTTTATGTCCGCGGGTTAAAGCAACCCCAATAACATGATTTTTAGTCTATGGAGTGCGAAATTTATGAGGCGAACACGGCCAAAAACTTGTGTTTTACCCATAGACTGTAAAAAATATGGACGTAGTGTCCATGACGTCATCCGTAGGTTTCTGAAGAGCGTTTTTGAAGCCTATAGTGGGCGGGATTTGGCCGTCGCCGTCTTGGAATCACGTCATCACGCGTCACTCCCGAATAATCGAAAATGGGCAAAGAGGCGGGACATGGGTGGAGCTGGGTGCTGAAACCAGACCCACCTAGCGCGACAGTGGTGAGAGCAGCAGCAATCCCCCTGTCACTCAAGTGGCCACGCCCTTAATTATGCAGAACTTTACGGCTTAATATAACCTAAACGGATGAGTTATAAAAAAATGTCACCCCCCTCACAGTTGACATGAAGGGCGAAATTAGCTATATAGACCAAAACCACTTTTTGTACCAGGCTGTAAACATATTTTTTTCTGCTGTGTTGGGCATTTTAACATTGGGCATCTATGGGACTGACTCCCTTTTGCAGCCAGTCTCTAGCGGCCAGTCGATGAATTGCAGTTTAAGCCACTTCCATGTTGGTTTCCATAGAGGGAGCGGGAGGTTGCCGCTTGGTTTTACCCCCTGAAACACATTATTATTATTTTTTTTACTGAGGACCTCCACCACAACTGACCCTTCGCAAACAGCTTGACTGATGGGCGATCTGACCAGTCATAACAGAATCCACCATTTTGTCTGACAAACAAATCAGACAGGAAAGTAGATTAACTTAAGTGGACTTAAACTTCAAAAAATTGTGTGTATTGACATCTTTCCATGGTTGAAATAAAATACGTTCTGATGTTCATTCATGTTTTTTTCATGGTATAAGTAAAGAAGAAAAGGCGATCGGTTCACATGTCGATTGATCTAAGGCAATACAGTGACATGTCACGAAACATTAAAGAGCCACAAAATGGCATTTATTGTTTAAACTTCTTAAAAAATGACAACATTTTGTGATGTATTTTTCACTGTGTGAGAACATGATGTGTAATGTAAGAGGACATCCCTGATAGCACACATACATCACGGAGACGTCTATCTGATGTTTGCATTTACATCTGGAAGAAATACTTCCAGATGTCTATTAGATGTCTGTAATGCTGGGGACACACTACACGACTAGCAGAAGCATTCTAAGACTGACCTGAACACACTTAACGATTGTTTCCACCGACTGGAACCGATTTTAGTCTTTGACAATCGGAAAGGAGCACAAACCTAATGACTGAGTCACTCCACTCCACAACACACTTAACGATTGGTGAGTCACGACTGGACAAATTCTGCCAAACCCAAAACAATTAAAAAAAAAATACAGTGTAGGCTACTCCAATTGCAGCATCTACCCGCGCTCCCTCAGCCGCACCAAAATACAACACCGCGGTACTTTATTTGACACCCGTTTTACCTATTGAAACGTTGTAACGCATTTTTATTATAATATGTCTTTTCAAATGCCTAGGTCTGTTTAATTTCCTTAATTATAACATTTCTAGCACTACTTTTAAAAGGTTTATTCAAGCAATAATATATAAATGATATCATGCATGCTTGTCTAAAATCAGGGATTAGAAACGAATTGGTTCCAGGTAAAATGGTATTTTTTTCTTTACATTTACAGAGAATGAAACGAACGAAATTAAACATTAGCCTACTTAATAAATTCAAGGCACTATAATTTTCTTATCCATTTGATACAACTGTTATAGCTATACAATTAATTTATATAGAATAATTGTACTTCGTCATATTCGTGATTTATGAAATTATATATAAAAACTTCGTTTTGAAGTGTAAGCTATTCGTTTTGTTTGTATATTTATTATGAAGAAAATTCGTTAACCTAGCCTTTAAAGTTGATTTAATATTGTTTTAGAAGAAGTTAAAAGTTAAGAAAAAAATAGGATTAAGCCTGTAGTTTATATATATTTAGGGCAATAGGCTAATCTTTTTTCTTGACTTTTCTTACACTGCAGATCGAAATAAAATCATTCTTGATCATCTTTAAAATAGGAGAATCACTGAGAATCAGAGCGCGGGGCACAAACGAACGCGGGGTTAGTTGTAACGCGTGGTTTAAATATTTCCACACATGCAAGCATAACCAAATTTTCAGTATTTACTAGTTGGCGTAGCAACACTATGCAGAGAAAAAAGTGCGCCAAAATGCAAAAGCCTTTTGAAGATATCGCAGAATATTTTGTTTACCATAGTAAAAGTACATTTCTGGCTGAAATAATTTTTTCCTTTCAGCTTTTGGTATTCATTTAAAATGAGACAAATAGGCTATTATATTTTATTCTCCAATCTGTTGTTTATCAGTTTAGAAAGTTTATTAATGGTTCTCAAACCAGCAAGACAGTAACCTGTATTATATTCCAGTGGCGCAGAGAACTTTGTAACACTGTGTTATTAAACTATGATATTCGATGCAATTTACACTATTGACTTTCATGGATTTTATTGAGAAATGTAAAGCATTTTGGCTCGTTTATGTGTGTTGTTTATGTGTGTCGTGTTCTTTGCGAGCTGTGTGTGGACAATGTGTGTCCACATTGTTTTGAACTACTGTACAGCTGTGTGTTGCGATCAGGGCCGTTCTAACCATGTGGCAATGTGTTCATTGTCAAACTCCAAAATTGGATTCTTTTTATTATTATTTTTTTTAAACGTCATTACTTTATTTGAAAAAGTGAATGCATGCATTTTATTGACAAAATATTTTAGTTTGTTGTGTAAATGTTTTTCATTCGATCAGATAGCATTTTAAGCTGTCATATGGTCGTGTTATAATGTACCCCACCTACGGGGCATGTTGTCACATTTCATTACCTTTCTTTTGAGGTAAATAACGAAAAACGTATACACTGTAAATATGAAACAAAGCCACATATTTGTACTACTAGACAAGTGTGAAAACAATGTGGACAAAAATTGTACTCCGAACCCCTCGCAGACTAGGCTATACAAACCATGAAATTCAAAAAGTGTTATGCGCTCCCCTTTTGAAAACGAAACTATTTAAATCTGTGTAGCCTTAAGTTATGAATGAAAAGAAAGGCGAAATAAATCACATCAAGACCAATCTGTATTTTTCTTGTAATCAAGAACATTTTTTTGGACAAAATTACCTAATTAATGCAGAATTATGTTTGACAGTGAACGCATCTCCACCGCATAGCTGCATAAAATCGCTGGTGTCAGTCGCAAATATTAAACATGTTTAAAAAAATCTTAGTGAAAACGACTGGCTCTTGAATTCTAAGATTATTATCTTTAGACACCACACACTATGCGATTTTTTGTGACGACTATAAACAGCGACTGAGCCCGACTGGAACAGACTATGCCCGACTAGGCACGATCTGTGATCAAGACCAAATTCCATTCATAATCGGCATGAAAATCGTGTAGTGTGTTCTCGGCATAAGATGTTTATGATTTAGAATGTATGTAAAACTGAAATCTTACAGATGTTTGTCAGATGTTTGAACACAGCAAATGCTTTCCAGATCAAGTGATCTTTAACAGACATCTTGCAGACCTACGTGTGCTATCTGGGATAGTAACAACTAAGGAGGGCGGGTTTTGTTGTGAATACCTGGCAACCCTGAGGCTCTCTACACTGGATGTGACAAAGTGAACATTGCATGGTGTAAACTTGGTGAATTAAGGATTCTTGAATTCTGTGTACAGAAAAAAAATTGAAGTGCAGAAGTCTTTTTTTTTTAACAAGAAAATCTTTCAACTGAATTCAGTTACCATGCCTAAACCTCTGTTTAACATATAAATGAATCTCAAATGAAAACACTTTTATTGGATTTTACATATTTATGAATCTCGTATAATGTTAACTGACCTTGTTGTTGTAAATGACTTTTTCTCCGTACCATTTCTGTGCTCAGCTAGACCGGGTTGATTTGGCACACCCTGTCCCGATCCATTTATTAGCCACATTCAGCACTCACATCTATATTACTCACTTTTTATAAAACGGTTAGTTCCATTCCTCAATTCTGATTGGTCAGCAGCTGTGTCGTATTCATGATACGGCACTGCTATGACCGCTTCACTCAACGGTTTTGTGTATCATTGAACCCCCTTAGCAACCACCCTTAGCAACGTAAACACAGCTGCAGCAGTTAGGGACTACTTTTTACAGCGGAAGGCAATTAATGATTTTACTTTATGAAAACGTACAACTTAAGCAATAAGGTACGAGAGGCCGTGCTGTATCATGAATAAATCACGGCTGAAGGGCGTTGTTAGGCACGACGCGAAGCCAAGTGCCTGCAACCCCTTCAGCCGTGATTTATTCATGATACAGCACGGCCTCAAGTACCTTATGGCTTTTATAAAACGGTTACCACACAATAAAAATATTCAAATCAAAAATATATATTAATTTATAAAAAGGTTAGTTCCATTCCTCAATTCTGATTGGTCAGCAGCTGTGTCGTATTCATGATACGGCACTGCTATGACCGCTTCACTCAATGGTTTTGTGTATCATTGAACCCCCTTAGCAACCACCCTTAGCAACGTAAACACAGCTGCAGCAGTTAGGGACTACTTTTTACAGCAGAAGGCAGTTAATGATTTTACTTTATGAAAACGTACAACTTAATATATATAAATTAATATATATTTTTGATTTGAATATTTTTATTGTGTGGTAACTGTTTTATAAAAGCAATAAGGTACTTGAGGCCGTGCTGTATCGTGAATAACAACGCCCTTCAGCCGTGATTTATTCACGATACAGCACGGCCTCTCGTAATTATTGCTTAATTATAACCTCAATTATTTCGCTGTTGTGAGGTCAAGGTGCTCTGCGCTTTACGTTTGGTCATGTGTTTAAGTCTTTCCAACAAAACTAATGTGTTTCATCTTGTACACTTGATTTTTCCTACTGCTGTCATTGTCATTGGAAAGTATTAAGGAAGCACTCAGTAATTTTTAGTGAACTTTCTTCTACAGAACACAAAAGAGGACATTTTGAAAAATGGACTCCAGTGTTCATCAGACTAAATACAATAAAAAAATTCAAGTTTTTTTTACAATACAGATTTTTCCCTTTAAAAATGTCCTTTTAAGTGAGCTCAGTGTAGCCTTGTAAGTGTTCAGTCAGAATTGTTATATGGAAAGTGGAAGTGTAAATTTATATTACTTCGCAGCAATAAAAATGTACCCACCATTTACGGCATAATATATTTTTGGTGGAGAGTCATAGGGGGAATGCAGATCTAATAACCAGCTTTTCATTGGTCAATATTTATTATTGGTTGCTTCCCAAATTAATCCCATTCTTATCACTCTTTTGTTCTTTGCATCTTTTTAATGAAGAACACACAAAGGAGAGATGAATTCATGAAGGTTATTTTTGGATCCGATGGCCTTCTCTATTCAATTAGGAAAGCGCACACACTGTCATCTGTCAGTCATTTAAAAGCCATTAGCCGTCTCCTGCGGCTGCTTCTGCTGTGTCCAATCTGAACATGTTGCTCTTTAACTCACGGCCACTCCGTCATTAGTTATGGTGTATTGTTTACCTCTCTCTTTGTTTACTTCCAAACACACTAATTAATGTTTCTTACATGGAAAGCTGTGGGTGAGCTGGAAACGGGGGTGTTAAGGCTTGTAATGAGATAATTATATCCCCCCAAGCATGTTTCAAATATTTATGTCCACCTTATTTAAGTGCAATACAAACAAGGCCATAATTGTGTGTGTGTGTGTGTGTGTGTGTGTGTGTGTGTGTGTGTGTGTGTGTGTGTGTGTGTGTGTGTGTGTGTGTGTGTGTGTGTGTGTGTGTGTGTGTGTGTGTGTGTGTGTGTGTAGATAGATAGATAGGACCAGTCAAAAGTTTTTGAACAGTAAGATTTTTAATGTTTTTTAAAGAAGTCTCTTCTGCTTACCAAGCCTGCATTTATTTGATTCAAAATATAGCAAAAGCAGTAATATTGTGAAATGTTTACTATTTAAAATAACTGCTTTCTATTTGAGTATATTTTAAAATTAATTAGTAAATTAAGAGTAAATTAAGAGTAATTTATTCCTGTGATCAAAGCAAATTTTTTGCATCATTACTCTAGTCTTCAGTGTCACATGATCTTTCAGAAATCATCCTAATATGCTGTTAAAAAAACTTTTTTTGTTATTGTTCTCAATTTTTAAAACATTTTTTTTTTTAAGATTCTTTGATGAATAGAAAGATCCAAAGATCAGCATTTATCTGAAATAAAAAGCTTTTGGAAGACTATTACACTATACCCTTTCAAAAGTTTGGAGTCTGTGTATTTTTGAATAGAAATTAATACTTTTCTTTAGCAAGGATGCTTTAAATTGATCAAAAGTGATGATAAAGACATGTATAATGTTACAAAAGATTTCTATTTCAGATAAATGATATTCTTCTGAACTTTCTATTCATCAAAGAAACCTGAAATATCTACTATTACCTAATCTGTTTTCAGAATATTATAATTCAGCATCAAATCAGAATATTATAATTATTTCTGAAGGATCGTGTGACTGGAGTAATGGTGCTAAAATTCAGCTTTGAAATCACAGGAGTAAATTACATTTTAAAATATATTCAAATAGAAAACAGTTATTTTAAATAGTAAAAATATTTCAAAATTGTAGTGTTTTTGCTGTACTTTAGATCAAATAAATGCAGGCTTGGTGAGAAAAAATACTTTACATTAAAATCTTACTGTTCAAAAACTTTTGACTGGTAGTGTGTGTGTGTGTGTGTGTGTGTGTGTGTGTGTGTGTATATATATATATATATATATATATATATATATATATATATATATATATATATATATATATATATATATATATATATATATTGTAAAAAAAATCATATTCTTGAATTGTTTCTGAATAAACTGGTACATTTAACTGTTGTTTCACTGAATTCATCATTTATTTAATTTTCATTTAGACTACTTTGGTCCTCATAGCAGGGACTGATCTTTTCTTTTTTGAAATGCAAATCTATTTTTACATATGCAATCAACAATATTTGCCATTGAAACACATTCACACTGTATGCACATACTTGAACGTATCATTTACACTCTAGTTACACTATTGTTTAAACTTTTTTATGAAATGTTAAATACTGTTTTGTTCTTGTTGTGGTAATATGTTAAAGGTACTGTTTAAATTAAGAAGGTATAGAAAAGACTGTAATGGACTTTTTGAGAGACTGTCTGGATTTAATTTTCATTTACACATTTTAAGACAGGTGAGTGTGTTTAGAATTGAAGCCTCTGTCACTATTGACAGGATGTTTATTAATTTATGCTACCCTTGACAGTCATTTGAACTATGTTTGAGTCTGTGTGTGTGTGTTATTGCTTTCTCCCAGGAGTCTGTGTGCCTTTTAGAGTGTCACAACATGTCAGTCTGTCCCTGGTGACACTGGTGCCGGCCAGCAGCAGCAGCAGTGTGTGTGTGGTGTGATTTACACAGCCTGAGGGAAGAGGTTTCTGCAATATCATCCCTTGTTTCATACACACAAACACACTCAGTTTCTCTCCTCTTTGAATCAAAGAGCAGTGCAGTGGCCCCAAAAAGCAACACACAAATATATCTAAATGTCATTGGATTAGATAACAAAATATAAAAATATGTATTTTTTTTGGCATTTATTTTAAAGAAAGAAAGCACAAAAGAAAACATTTTGCTAAACAGAGTTTAGCTTTTAAATGATAAACTTCAAAAGTTACATTTTATGGTTGTGAATGTTACAAATGCATTTTCATAGTTCATATGATGAACTACGTCCACTGTGGATGGATTTACGTCCATTAAATGTCACCTTAGGTAGCTAAAAAGTAATTGGAAAATTGGGTACCTAATTTAAATATTTATGAAAATGTAATGTTATAGGCAATTTGAGGACAGACTAAATTGCATGTGGGTGTTTTAGAATTTGGCAGAACATTTAAAGCAACTAGCTGGACCATTTTTATTAAAGCAGCTTCCTAGACGTTACGGGCAAGATGTGTAATTACTTGAAACCTGAGGTAAAAAAAATGCTCCCTATCCATGTTGACTTCAATAAAGCAGGTAACTTGGAACAAACTCTAAACCTAAATTTTGTGAGCTTTTTTGAAAGAGGTGTGTTAGTAACCATGGCAACTTATGTGATGAACACAACCTGCTATAGGGCAGGTTTTACCTCAGGTTTCTGTGTTCACTGTGAGCACACATAAACTACACATCCAGGGTTGACTGAACTAATTCCAAACTGGTTTTCTGGAACAATAACTCTGAGCGGTGATGTCATTGTGTGGCCTCCTGGGAGCTGTATTCTGCTCTGGGGGAAGCGTTTTTCTATCATAAGCGTGCAGTTCCTGCTATTGGATCCTGATGAGGGAACAAAACACCCTCTGAACAGGAAACTGTCTGTCTATTAGGCTGGTTACTCATCCCCTCCATACCAAACACAAAAACTCAGTTTGAGCAATAAAAAGCTGTGTTCAGAATGGAATACTACCATGCTGCGCAGTATACACTGTGTACAGCTTACTTCCTAGTAGTTTAGATTGCAAAAGAATGCATGGCCCCACTCTGCAAAATGCTAATTATTTTATTAAAACAAGAGTGATCTTCTAAAAGGCATGTTATTTTTTATTTTGTACTTACCTGAATAAGATATTTCACATAAAAGAGAAAATAATAGTTTAATTTATAAAAATTACCCTGTTCAAAAGTTTACACACTTAATTTCTTAATACTGTGTTGTTACCTGAATATTCCACTGCTGTTTTTTTTTTCTTTTCTTTTTTTTAGTGATAGAAAAATCCTTCAGGTCCCATAAAATTCTTTGGGTTTTCAGGATTTTTTTGTATTTGAACCCTTTCCCACAATGACTGATTTTGAGATTCATCTTTTCACACTGAGGACAACTGAGGGACCCTTATGCAACTATTACAAAAGGTTCAAATGCTCACTGATGCTTCAGAAGTAAAATATCATGCATTAAGAGTCAGGGGTGAAAACTTGAAGATCAGGGTAAATTATTTATTTTGTCTTCTTGGAAATATGCAAGTATCGTCTGTAGCTTCTGAAGGGCAGTACTAAATGAAATAAATATCATGTTTAGGCAAAATAAGAAGTTTACAACCCGGGCACTGTCCCTATCCTTACTCGTATTCCACCTCAATAACAGAAAATGTGTTTGCAATTCAATATGAAAACAAAACAGTAAGTACATTGTACTTATTTTTTTGATGTAAGTACATAGTAGTTAAGGCCACCTAATGTAAAGGCTTTTACGAAGGTAAAAATTTCAAATAGTAGTGTGTTATCTTGTTGTTAAATGTCCGTATTACACACTAATTTGGTAAAGGTTTCCATTTTTTATTTTACAGTTCTAGTTCATTTTTCTAATTCAAACATGGCAGACCAATCAAATAATCACAAAGAGTAAAAAAATTTTTTTGAAAATTAAAACTGATATTCTAGTTAATAACACTGGAATATGGAAGGTCATATGGAGCACATTGCACTTGTAACAAGTTGTCACCGTTAGCTGTGTACATTTTGGGCCCTTTTTTAGAAAACAAAAATGGTTCTGGTCTATGGAATGCAAAAACTCAATATCTCAAAAGTGTTCAGAATGCAGATAGAACCTTATAATTCTAAGGAGACGAAGTATATTCTGTTTTGTTTTCATTTTCATTGTACCCAGTTCCTGTTTTGTCTGCCGACACCAGGATTTGTTCACCCAAAAATGAAAATTCTATCATTAATTACTCACCCTCATGTTGTTCCAAACCTTTAAGACCTTCATTCATCTTGGAACACAAATTAAGACATTTTAATGAAATCCAATAGCTTTCTGACCCTGCATAGACAGCAATGCAACTACCATGTTCAAACCTCAGAAAGGTAGTAAGGACATTGTTAAAATAGTCCATGTGACATCGGTGGTTCATCCGTAATTTTATCAAGCTACACAAATTTTTGTGTGCAAAGAAAACCAAAATAACAACTTCATTCAACAATTTCTTCTCTTTTGTGTCAGTCTTCGATGCATGTTCATGAAAGTACTACTAAACATTCATGTGGAAAAATTTTGAGTCCCCCAGTCATGATTTTGCGGTTCAGATGTGTTTAACTCGCCAAACCATCTTTTTGAGATGACTTGAAGGCACCAATAGTATTCAACACAAAGTTGTATACTGCATATATTGGCCCCTTATCCAGGTGTTCTATTCATACAGAAGATTACTGTCCACACTATAAATACTGCAGAAATAGTACAATTGGCATGCTATTCTGAACCTAGCCATACAGACTGGAAACAACGGTGGCAATCTGTTCGGCTCTTAGCGCTAACCATTGTGATACATGAGATGCTGACAGCGTTTTAGATGAAGGAGTCCAAATTGCCTCTAATTTTCAACGCTGTAAATATTATGGCCACAAAACCCAAATTGGGCTAGTGTCCAATCTATTGCTACCAGCTAAACGCAAACGTGTTATCAGTCCATGAAAGGTCACATTTCATATTTTCTCTGTTTGGATCTAATCTGGGTGCCCTCATTAAGGTCTAATTGATGTCAGTGTGCAATTATGTGAGTCAGTGGAACGGTGCTCATGTCGAGAGGAAGTGCTAGACTCACGCTTTTGATGTCAAAGCCGATCTCGCCACTGAATCTCTCTGAAAGCAGCAGCTGCCCGCAACTGAGCGATACTAATTGTTTTGATACCTCCTGTCAGCTCGTACTTTCTGCGTCTGAAAGATAGAAAGAGTAAAAAGGAAGATAAAAAGGATATTTGGGATATGCAGAACAGTGAATTCTAGAGTAATACATCCGGGTGTATCTTTCACATGAGACTGTTAAGAATATAATGGGTTTATTTATGAGTGCTTTGTTACATTACAATATCAGACCTACTTACATTTCATGTAAGTTCTTTTAAAAAAAGTCTTTATGAGGTCACCAATGGGAGTAAAAAGAAAAATAATGAGAATGAATGAGATGAAATGCTTGAAAGTAATTAGTTGTGTAGTGCATGGAGCCCATCAGACATGAAATAACTAGTTATATTCCTTAAATGACTTCTCCCCCATGATTAACACCTATGTGCTATGAGCCAGACCTCTGGTCACTATCCAGCTCATCCCCCCACCATCAAGATAAGACTCCTACAGGAATGCAGGGAAAGATAGACTTTCCTTATTCAGACATGCAGTCCCACATACAGTTATATAGAAATGTACACGTATCAATGTGTTACCTTTTCTTATATTGTTGTTTCTGTTATGTATGTCGGCCTCAAACATTAATCCGCAATAGGTGAATTATTGTGCATGCTAAGACTCTCACATTTAGAATCACTCAGTCAAACGAGAAGATACATAGATCATGTTTGGTGTCTATGAGCAGCATTTATTATTCCCTGAATGTTAATGTTTGTGGCATCTTAATAACTCCTTGCTTTATAGGTATTATTGAACTTTTGAAAGTTTTGTGGCCAAACAACCAATCGGCTTCCACATGCGAAACCCCATTGTGAGAGACAAAGACTTTCAATCTTCCCTCCAAAACTCAGATCAACCGGATTGGACAAGGTCCAACTGTGGGCGTGAACGACCTACAGGTTTATAAACCTTCCCTCATCCCTCTCTCTGTCTCTTGCCTTCGGGACACAAAGACACGTCACCCGCACCTCCCCCCAGATCCATGGGGGGGGGGGTCTCACCTACCTCTCTCTCTCTCTCTCTTACTCTCTCTCTCTCACGCGTTCTCTGTCTATTTGTGTTTTATGTACGTTTGTCTATGTGCGATCGTTTGTAAGTAGAATAGTTTAATAAACAACCATATATTCACATATAATGATTCTCTGTGCTGAATGCTTACATTACAAAGTCACTTAAACTGTTTCGATCTCATATTGCTACCTTAAGCCCTATTCTGTTCAATTGTTTTAACTCCGTTCTGGTTAGTAAAAATGCGTTGCCGTGACGACGGGCCAACGTCAGAGTAATGGGTATCACTGAACAATTTGCTGGACAAAGAAACCAGTCGATATCATTATTACTGTTACTGATCAGAAACTGGAAATTGCGTATATTTAATGACGATTATTATACACGATTTCCTGTGAGTTAAACTACTTTCCCTGACTGAAATGTATGTTTTAAATAACTCATTTCATCCTATTCATTGGTCATAAGACCTGGTGGAGTTTGCAGTGTATATGTGATGAGAGAAACAGTCTCATGCATATACACACATATATTGATCATCTTAAATTCTTTGAGCTAACCAAAATTCTCTACAGTTGATTACACCCTTCCATCCTCCATGGGCTGGGTACTCAATTGCGAATACCATAATTATTTTCACTTATTTAGACATTTGAAATATAATTACTGATGGTCTCCCACAAGTTTCATTAATTTCAGACGAATGCTTTCAACAAGCTCTACTTTGATTGAAGTATCATAAAATCATAAATTAAACTTGCTGTTCATTTAATGTCTGGAAATTTAAATTAACCTAACTTGTCTGCAAAGAAAATATATTTCCTTATATAATAACAATCAATATATTCAATTATTTAATGTGTTTTGAAAATATATTGAATAATATATTACAATATATTAATTCCGTTCCAGAATAAAATTCCTGATCATTTATTCACCCCTGTCATCCAAGATGTTCCTGTCTTTCTTTCTTCAGTCCAAAAGAAATTAAGGTTTTTGAGGAAAACATCCTGGGATTTTTCTCTATATAGTGGACTTCGAAAGAAATCAGTGGGTTGATGGTCCAAATTGCAGTTTCAATGAAGCTTTGAAGGGCTTTACACGATCCCAGCCGAAGAATAAGGGTCTTGTCTAGCGAAATGATGTCATTTTCTAAAAAAAAACAAAAACTAATTTATATGCTTTTTGACCACAAATGCTTGTCTTACACTAACTCGACCTCACGCATCATCACGCACATGTGGCGTAGGTTGAAGTACCGACCCAGTGTTTACAAAGTGAACGTGCAAAGAAAGTCAAATGCCCTTGACAAAAATAGGTAAAACAACAATGTCGGATGATTTTGAAGTTGAAAATTACCTACCCTACCTTTTTGAACCGAAGTACGACCTGTGCGTGACCTTCCCAGCATGATTACATACAGTGGGGAAAATAAATATTTGATCCCCTGCTGATTTTGTACATTTGCCCACTGACAAAGAAATGATCAGTCTATGGTATGTTTATTTTAACAGTGAGAGACAGAATAACAACAACAAAATCCAGAAAAATGCATTTCAAAAAAGTTATAAATTGATTTGCATTTTAATGAGATAATTATTTGATCCCCTATCAATCAGCAAGATTTCTGGCTCCCAGGTGTCTTTTATACAGGTCACAAACTGAGATTAAGCAATTTAATAGCAAGATTGAGATTAAGCAAAATTATAGCAAACAATCAATCAGATTCTCCACTCTCTACCATGGCCAAGACCAAAGAGCTGTCCAAGGATGTCAGGGACAAGATTGTAGACCTACACAAGGCTGAAATTTGCTACAAGACCATTGCCAAGCAGTTTGGTGA
Organism: Garra rufa; assembly: GCF_049309525.1. Classification (NCBI taxonomy): domain Eukaryota; kingdom Metazoa; phylum Chordata; class Actinopteri; order Cypriniformes; family Cyprinidae; genus Garra; species Garra rufa. The sequence goes on along the minus strand of NC_133368.1, from coordinate 27,721,831 downwards.
GCAGGTGATAACAGTTGGTGTGATTATTCGTAAAATAAAAGAAATGCAAAATAACTGTCAATCTCCCTCGGTCTGAGGCTCCATGCAAGATCTCACCTCGTGGAGCTTCAATGATCATGAGAACAGTGTGGAATTAGCCCAGAACTATACGGGAGGATCTTGTCAATGATCTCAAGGCAGCTGGGACCATAGTCAACAAGAAAACAGTTGGTAACGCACTACGCCGTGAAGGATTAAAATTCTCCAATTTCTCCAATGAAATTCGCGTTTGGAGGAGGAGGAATGCAGCCCATGACCTTAAGAACACCATCCCCACCGTCAAACATGGAGGTGAAAACATTATGCTTTGGGGCTGTTTTTCTGCTAAGGGGACAGGACAACTGCACCACATCAAAAGGACGATGGACGGGGCCATGTGCCATCAAACACACAGCCAAGGAAACAATGGAGTGGCTCAAGAAGAAGCACATTAAGGTCATGTGTGTGGCCTAGTCAGTCTCCAGGTTGCCAATAGCATTGATTTATATATATATAAAAAAAAACTCCCCCAAAAATAGGGCACTTCCGAGTGTAATTACAAAAAGATCATGTGCCCTACCTGTGCACGTGCCTGCTCCAGACCTTATGCGTTCCAGACAACCCATTACCCGTGTTTTTCCCACCTTCTACCAGTGAAAATGCACTGGAACGGCAGTCAAACCCATGACTTCCCACTCATGAACTCGTACTAGATCGATGTACTCCCAGTTACGAGTTCTGACGTAACATAGCCTGCGAAACAACAAAGTCAGCCCTAATGCGTGAGGTGTTTATGCAAGTGGCACACGGTGGAAAAACAGAGCTTAGGACAATATAACATTGCAATCAAATTAATAATAATATAAAAATAATAATAATTCATAAATGTGCCCAGGCAGTTTGGCCTGACTTGCCTGGAACGCTACAAAGTCGTGAGTCGTGGTTTGAAGTGGTGATTTACCAGTTAAAAAAACTGCCTGGAACGCAGCATTAATCCCATAGAAAATCTGTGGAGGGACCTGAAGGTTCAAGTTGCTAAACATCAGCCTCGAAACCTTAATGACTTGGAGAGGATCTGCAAAGAGGAGTGGGACAAAATCCCTCCTGAGTGGCCAACTACAAGAAATGTCTGATCTCTGTGATTGCCAAAAAGGGTTTTGTCACCAAATACTAAGTCATGTTTTGTAAAGGGGTCAAACACTTATTTTACTCATTAAAATGCAAATCAATTTATAACTTTTTAAAATGTGTTTTTATGGATTTTTTTGTTGTTATTCTGTCTCTCACTATTAAAATAAACCTACCATTAAAATTATAGACTGATCATTTCTTTGTCAGTGGGCAAATGTCCAAAATCAGCAGGGGATCAAATAATTATTTTCCCCACTGTAATGTGTGAAGACACGGATGTGCATCACAGAGCTAGTGCAAGATGAGTATTTGTGGTTAAAAAAGATATCAATTTATATGTTATTTTAGAAAATGACCAATCGTTTCACTAGATAAGACCCTTATTCCTTGGCTGGGATTGTGTGTAGAGCCCTTTGAAGCTGCATTGAAACTGCACTTTGGACCTTTAACCTGTTGGCCATCATTGAAGTCCACTATATGAATATAATATCCATATAAATTCATAAATTCCTCAAAAACCATCTTTTCAACTGAAGAAAGAAAAACATCTTAGATGACATGGGGGTGAGTAAATTATCAGTAAATTTTTATTCTGGGAGTGAACTAATCCTTTAACAAGACATTGAATTGTTTCATGAGGGACTATGCGGTCTTTATCTCAAGCAAAATCTAGTAAACTAATGAAGCCAATCAATGAATCAGTCGATTCATTGTTCAAGCAATTGAATGTTCCGCCCACTGATCAATATTCAGTAATCAGTCAGACCTTCACACGTCAGGGCAAAGAACCACTAAATAAGGATCTTCATTACGTATCCACGTCATAAATGAAATGAAAGAAGTTGATCTGCAGGGGAATGTGAGACTCAAAGGCGCATGTCCTTGTATTACATTTTCATTTATGAACTTGCAGTATTAAATCACACATAAAACATGCGCATGCAGACTTGCACGGCTGATGGTATGTGCATACGTGACCCCCTGATTTATGGGCGGGCAATAGAAGGTGGCGCTGTGGTTAATGTGATTTATGTGTTCCTCAAACCACACCTCTTCTTGTTAGAGGTTAGCCATGTGGAAAGGCTATTCGGGATTATAGTCTGTTTAACCATGACCTCCAAAATGGTGATGCAGGTACTGGGGTTATGGTGAAACCATGAGTAATGCAATGCTGCACATTACTTGATAATTCATTCACTTTTTTTTTAAATGATAAAACATAATTCAAAAGGTCTGCATCAATTCAGATCATACAGTTCTTAAAGAAACAGTTCACTCTAAAATGTTATCATTTACTTCCTTCCATGGAACAAAAAAGATTTTAGTATAATGAAACTGAATGAGGCCTGGGACGCCAAAACACCAAAAATCAACATTGACTAGAATTTTTTAAATCTTTTTAAATTTCATTATCCCTTTTACAGTACTGGTATGAATTTTAGCCTTTGGGTCAAATTTGGGCCAACTTGGATTACAAGTGCTGTTTCTTAGGACAAATAAAAAAGTGAAATTTGTCGTAAAATTGATGGATTAGCTCTTAGATAATGTAAAGCAATATAATTTTGGCTTTTCTTTTCACACGAAGCAGAAATACAGTTCGGTTTTGATTTAATGTGTGACAGAGTAATGAGATTATCATGATTTATATATGCTAAAATCCAGTAAAAGCACATCCACTCAGAGAGGGAGAAAAAGATAAACGTCACATATGGGTAATGGATTTCAAGGCGTTTAAGAGAGACGCCTTAAGGGATAAAAACTGACAAAGCAAAGCAAGTGTTACTATGTGGCATTTTGGTATAGGGAGGATTTAAAAGAAATGCAAAATATACTACTTTTTTATAGTAGTAGTAGATTCTAGTACAAGCTTTCTGGCATCAGATGATTTGGTCTCACACCAGGCCTTGAATCTTGCCTTGGCCCATTATCAACTAAATGATGTATGAAAGGACAAACATCTAGCAAGAGAAGGAGAGAAAGAGTGGGTGAATTTAAAGGAATAATTTACACCAAAATAAATATTCTGTCATCATTTACTCACCCTCATGTCCGACCCTGTATGATATTTTTTCTCTTATAAAACACAAAAAAGGATGTTTGCAGAATGTTAGGGCTTAAAAAAAACAATGTTTATCCAACTGCAAAAAAACAAAACAAAAAAAGTGAAGTACAGGTCAAAAAAGGTTAAGCTTTAACACATACATGTGCTGGAGTCCAAACAGTATTTCATCTTTAAATATTAATGTTATACACGAAAACAATACACCAAGACAACAAGTTATTGTTTAATAGCATCAGGTTTGTTGGAACCTAAAGAGTTAAAGTGTGTTCTTGTGTGTGCTTTTGCCTCAGTACTAGTCATCCTAATTCACACTGTGTAATGCACACAATCCCTCTCTGTAGACTTAAGAGTGAGAAAAAACAAAATTGAAAGAGGGAGGGCTTGTGGGGATCTGGTGTAGCTCCGTTCCACTGTCATGTTGATTTCTCTCCAGTAATTCAATTCAGAAATCAAATGTACCAAAGGATATAATAATAAAAGATGCCCTCATTTTGCTTCATCTTCCTTTTAATCTACTCATAACATCTCCCTCCCTGCGACACGAACCATTTATAATTATCATGATTATGTTAATGATGATAATGCTAATAATGACATGGATGAAGATAATAATGCTGTGTTGGATGATGATATGAGCATTACAAGCTGTACGCTGCCTATCATATTCATATCATGTGAGTACAGAGCTTGAAATGAAAATGGCACCTTGCAAAGCTATGCTACTGGGATGATGTGCTCTCGGTGTGTTTGAATGAACAAGCTGTGCATGCTTGTCTCCTCTCATTGCCTTCAGTGCGTCTAAGGAGATTTTACTCGTGAATCAGGTCACATGCTTATGATAAAGCATCTTCACTGATTCACCTATAAAGAGGAAGGATGAGACAGACATAGGGTATGTGGGAGAGTCATACTACCATGACATGTACAAATACTATAGAAATAAGAAGATAGTGCACTCACATTACTATGAATGAGAGAAAGTGCAACATGCATTACGGCAAAAGTCCCACCTTCTAAATAAAAGAACCAATCGGCAGTTGGTAATGTCCCCACTAGATGCAACAAATGCCTAGTTTATAATGGGTTTTACTGTCTTTGTCTAGCATAGAGACAGGGTGTTAAAATATGGTAAGGGGCATAACAATTCCGTCATACGCTTAAGGTTGGTATCATACGGTTTACTTTATCAGAGAATATTTGTTTTTGATGTGACTTATTTCATACGGTTTACTTTATCAGAGAATATATTCGGCCAATGGGAGGCTGGCCTGCGTTATACTCACCCCACTAAACCTCACTCCCATCTGGGTCACGGCACCAATGTAAACCCTCCGGTTTAACTCAACCTGCTATTATCGCAAGTTTTATTGTATTTCATTGACGATGACGAAACTTGTGACCACAGTTGCTTTTGGGAAACAAACCCCTGAGTGATGAAAATTTGATGTTTATCTGCTTACCCCCAGGACATCCAAGATGTAGAACACAAACACAAACAAAGATTTTAACTCAAACGTTGCAGTCTGTCAGTCGTATAATGGCAGTCAATGGGACCCATGGCTTTGAGAGTCAAAAAAACATACACAGACAAAATAAATTAAACCCTGTAGCTTGTGGCGATACATTGAGGTCTTAACACACAAAACAATTGGTCTGTGCAAGAAACTGAACAGTAATAATATACTTTTTTTTTTTTTTTACCTCTGATCCACCGCAATGTCCAACTGTCCTGAGGGCGTTCACAGCAGTCATTGTTTACACAGAGAGATTTTGCGTACGATGGCTACTCAAAATGGTAATTACTTGTGCTTATCCTGATTGTTGTAACCGATTGAAAACTAAAAGTTTACGTTTGCAAACTCATCCGGGAATGTTGACTTTTCACTCCCAACTTTTGAGCCTGATCGACTGAAGTTATGGTTGCTTGCTCTTCGTCATGTGTGGCTGTTGTGAACATGCTCAGGACAGTTGGTGTGTTCATGTGTTAAGACCTCAATGTATCTTCACAAGCCGCAGGGTTTAATTTGGTTTTGTCTGTGTTTGTTTTTTTGACTCTCAAAGCTGTGGGTCCCATTGATTTCCATTATATGGTTTACTTTATCAGTGAATATATTCGGCCAATGGGAGGCTGGCCTGCGTTATACTCACCCCACTAAACCTCACTCCCATCTGGGTCACGGCACCAATGTAAACCCTCCGGTTTAACTCAACCTGCTATTATCGCAAGTTTTATTGTATTTCATTGACGATGACGAAACTTGTGACCACAGTTGCTTTTGGGAAACAAACCCCTGAGTGATGAAAATTTGATGTTTATCTGCTTACCCCCAGGACATCCAAGATGTAGAACACAAACACAAACAAAGATTTTAACTCAAACGTTGCAGTCTGTCAGTCGTATAATGGCAGTCAATGGGACCCATGGCTTTGAGAGTCAAAAAAACATACACAGACAAAATAAATTAAACCCTGTAGCTTGTGGCGATACATTGAGGTCTTAACACACAAAACAATTGGTCTGTGCAAGAAACTGAACAGTAATAATATACTTTTTTTTTTTTTTACCTCTGATCCACCGCAATGTCCAACTGTCCTGAGGGCGTTCACAGCAGTCATTGTTTACACAGAGAGATTTTGCGTACGATGGCTACTCAAAATGGTAATTACTTGTGCTTATCCTGATTGTTGTAACCGATTGAAAACTAAAAGTTTACGTTTGCAAACTCATCCGGGAATGTTGACTTTTCACTCCCAACTTTTGAGCCTGATCGACTGAAGTTATGGTTGCTTGCTCTTCGTCATGTGTGGCTGTTGTGAACATGCTCAGGACAGTTGGTGTGTTCATGTGTTAAGACCTCAATGTATCTTCACAAGCCGCAGGGTTTAATTTGGTTTTGTCTGTGTTTGTTTTTTTGACTCTCAAAGCTGTGGGTCCCATTGATTTCCATTATATGGTTTACTTTATCAGTGAATATATTCGGCCAATGGGAGGCTGGCCTGCGTTATACTCACCCCACTAAACCTCACTCCCATCTGGGTCACGGCACCAATGTAAACCCTCCGGTTTAACTCAACCTGCTATTATCGCAAGTGTTATTGTATTTCATTGACGATGACGAAACTTGTGACCACAGTTGCTTTTGGGAAACAAACCCCTGAGTGATGAAAATTTGATGTTTATCTGCTTACCCCCAGGACATCCAAGATGTAGAACACAAACACAAACAAAGATTTTAACTCAAACGTTGCAGTCTGTCAGTCGTATAATGGCAGTCAATGGGACCCATGGCTTTGAGAGTCAAAAAAACATACACAGACAAAATAAATTAAACCCTGTAGCTTGTGGCGATACATTGAGGTCTTAACACACAAAACAATTGGTCTGTGCAAGAAACTGAACAGTAATAATATACTTTTTTTTTTTACCTCTGATCCACCGCAATGTCCAACTGTCCTGAGGGCGTTCACAGCAGTCATTGTTTACACAGAGAGATTTTGCGTACGATGGCTACTCAAAATGGTAATTACTTGTGCTTATCCTGATTGTTGTAACCGATTAAAAACTAAAAGTTTACGTTTGCAAACTCATCCGGGAATGTTGACTTTTCACTCCCAACTTTTGAGCCTGATCGACTGAAGTTATGGTTGCTTGCTCTTCGTCATGTGTGGCTGTTGTGAACATGCTCAGGACAGTTGGTGTGTTCATGTGTTAAGACCTCAATGTATCTTCACAAGCCGCAGGGTTTAATTTGGTTTTGTCTGTGTTTGTTTTTTTGACTCTCAAAGCTGTGGGTCCCATTGATTTCCATTATATGGTTTACTTTATCAGTGAATATATTCGGCCAATGGGAGGCTGGCCTGCGTTATACTCACCCCACTAAACCTCACTCCCATCTGGGTCACGGCACCAATGTAAACCCTCCGGTTTAACTCAACCTGCTATTATCGCAAGTGTTATTGTATTTCATTGACGATGACGAAACTTGTGACCACAGTTGCTTTTGGGAAACAAACCCCTGAGTGATGAAAATTTGATGTTTATCTGCTTACCCCCAGGACATCCAAGATGTAGAACACAAACACAAACAAAGATTTTAACTCAAACGTTGCAGTCTGTCAGTCGTATAATGGCAGTCAATGGGACCCATGGCTTTGAGAGTCAAAAAAACATACACAGACAAAATAAATTAAACCCTGTAGCTTGTGGCGATACATTGAGGTCTTAACACACAAAACAATTGGTCTGTGCAAGAAACTGAACAGTAATAATATACTTTTTTTTTTTACCTCTGATCCACCGCAATGTCCAACTGTCCTGAGGGCGTTCACAGCAGTCATTGTTTACACAGAGAGATTTTGCGTACGATGGCTACTCAAAATGGTAATTACTTGTGCTTATCCTGATTGTTGTAACCGATTAAAAACTAAAAGTTTACGTTTGCAAACTCATCCGGGAATGTTGACTTTTCACTCCCAACTTTTGAGCCTGATCGACTGAAGTTATGGTTGCTTGCTCTTCGTCATGTGTGGCTGTTGTGAACATGCTCAGGACAGTTGGTGTGTTCATGTGTTAAGACCTCAATGTATCTTCACAAGCCGCAGGGTTTAATTTGGTTTTGTCTGTGTTTGTTTTTTTGACTCTCAAAGCTGTGGGTCCCATTGATTTCCATTATATGGTTTACTTTATCAGTGAATATTTGTTTTGGATGTGACTTATTTAATTTCAATGCTTTCTATACATACAGTATATTTGTTGTGTCTGTGAGGCATGTATTCGCTGAGATTCAGGTTGTTTTATTTACGTATCTGTGAAGAGAGGTGAGGGAGACCGAGACAGCAGAGAGCGCACCCTGTTTATTTTCTTTATTTCACAAAAGTACATTGTTCAGTTGTTGTTATTACTACTATACACAAAGAAAATTAGAGCCTTTGCAGTTTCAAACAATACCTTATTCTTATCTGTTGGATGTTTTTCATGTCTGCGGTTTGAAGCAACCACAACTAGATATTTAGCCCTTGGAAGGTGTCTCACATTGTCCCACAGCAACATTAAAATAGTGTAGATTAGTGTACAATGTTTATTCATTTAAAGGTCACATATTGTCAAAACTGAAATTTCCTGGCTTTTTTTCATGATAAATAAGGTCTAGGTGTGAAAGGGGCTTAACTAAAGCAATAGTTACGTAGCTTACTGCAATCCGTGTTTGAGAAAAAAAAAAAACATTAATTACCATTCTGAAAAATCCTGTTGAGTATCACCAAGCCAAGGCAGGCTACAGCATACATGACAGTAGTTACCTGTGGTTGGCCTGGCCGTGTGTCACTCAGAAAACAACAGGCCAATCAGAAGAGAGGCCCATGAATATTAATTAGACAGGCCAAAATTGACCTGTTCTTGACAGAGCACCTAAGAGAGGAGCTGTAAAAATATATTGAGATGGTTTTTGGCACTGATATTGCAAATATATATTCTTAAGGACATCAACAGCTAAAATAAACCTCAAAAAAGGTGTACAATATGTGACCTTACATATTTAATATTGGGGCATCAAGTCAAAGGTAGTGAGACTGCATACTCATTGAGTAAGTACTTCTTTTAAATAAGTAATTACTTAGCAACCATTATGAAATTATGATCTATATAGCATGAATGTGTGTAGCATAATTTAATCTGGACTTACTACACTACACATTGTTGTTGTCATGTGACCTACCAGCGTCAGTTGCATCACTTCCCTGCTGAAAAAACAAATAAAACCAGCCTAGGCTGGGAGACCACCAGCTAAAACCAGCTACTTCCAGCTTAAACCAGCTAAGACCAGCCAAACAACTGGTTTTAGCTGTTTTTGCAGCAGGATTTACTGCATGGATCTCTAAACCTACTCCTAGATAGCTACCTTCCTGCAGATTTCAGTTGCAACCATACTCCAACACACCTGTCTGTAATTATCAAACCTTGATTAGCTGCATCAGGTGTGTTTGATTGGGGTTAGAGCTGAAATCTGCAGGACGGTAGCTTTCCAGGAGAAGACTCGAAGACTCTGCTTTACTGCCGCTCACAACTCATCTCTCTTGGCCTTTGCAGGACAGTAAAGTGTCCATTGGATGCACACTTCAGAATCTCCCCAGAAATATTTCATCATTGAACTTTTTTCTACTTCTTAATATTAATACTGTGAATTCAGATATACTACTCTGAATTCTTCTACTGTTCACATTCTGTTGTTCACCTACTATAATGTAGGACAGTATATGATTTTGGATCCAGCCATTGTCTTTAAAAAATAATCAATGATTGGTTCAATAAATCAATTTCTTCAAAACACTGATTCACTCAGCAAAGCACTACAAAACTAAATTATGCTGCATTGAGGGATTTGACCACACCTCAACAACTCTACTGTATATACAGCATGAAACAAACAGTGACTAATAGTTTGATTACAGAAATACCAAAGTAGTTGTACTTTTTAATGAACGAACAACTCTAATGAGTCGGTATAACACATAAGCTTAAACAACTGACTTAAATGTACAGTCGTGGCCAAAAGTTTTGAGAATGACACAAATATTAGTTTTCACAAAGTTTGCTGCTCAACTGCTTTTAGATCTTTGTTTCAGTTGTTTCTGTGATGTACTGAAATATAATTACAAGCACTTCATACGTTTCAAAGGCTTTTATCGACAATTACATGACATTTATGCAAAGAGTCAGTATTTGCAGTGTTGGCCCTTCTTTTTCAGGACCTCTGCAATTCGACTGGGCATGCTCTCAATCAACTTCTGGGCCAAATCCTGACTGATAGCAACCCATTCTTTCATAATCACTTCTTGGAGTTTGTCAGAATTAGTGGGTTTTTGTTTGTCCACCCGCCTCTTGAGGATTGACCACAAGTTCTCAATGGGATTAAGATCTGGGGAGTTTCCAGGCCATGGACCCAAAATTTCAACGTTTTGAACCCCGAGCCACTTAGTTATCACTTTTGCCTTATGGCACGGTGCTCCATCGTGCTGGAAAATGCATTGTTCTTCACCAAACTGTTGTTGGGTTGTTGGAAGAAGTTGCTGTTGGAGGGTGTTTTGGTACCATTTTTTATTCATGGCTGTGTTTTTGGGCAAAATTGTGAGTGAGCCCTCTCCCTTGGATGAGAAGCAACCCCACACATGAATGGTCTCAGGATGCTTTACTGTTGGCATGACACAGGACTGATGGTAGCGCTCACCTTTTCTTCTCCGGACAAGACTTTTTCCAGATGCCCCAAACAATCGGAAAGAGGCTTCATCGGAGAATATGACTTTGCCCCAGTCCTCAGCAGTCCATTCGCCATACTTTTTGCAGAAGATCAATCTGTCCCTGATGTTTTTTTTTTGGAGAGAAGTGGCTTCTTTGTTGCCCTTCTTGACACCAGGCCATCTTCCAAAAGTCTTGGCCTCACTGTGCGTGCAGATGCGCTCACACCTGCCTGCTGCCATTCCTGAGCAAGCTCTGCACTGGTGTCACTCCGATCCCGCAGCTGAATCCTCTTTAGGAGACGATTCTGGCGCTTGCTGGACTTTCTTGGACGCCCTGAAGCCTTCTTAACAATGCAGTGGAAAGTTTTTTTCGGGATTAAGTTCATTTTCATGGCAAAGAAGGACTTTGCAATTCATCTGATCACTCTTCATAACATTCTGGAGTATATGCAAACTGCTATTATAAAAACTTAAGCAGCAGCTTTTCCAATTTCCAATATTTATGCAATTCTCAAAACTTTTGGCCACGACTGTAGTTACTGGCTGAGTACTGGCTAAATTGATTTACTAAACCAGAATCAGAATATTCAATTGCTTTATGATCACTATTTTATACATAATATTTGTAAGAAAAAACTACACACATGTTCAGTTAACTAAACTGTATAATAGACAGCCTACTGTGTAGTATTTAGAGCACTAATATTTTATTCCAAACATAGCCGAGGAGAATTATTTATACTGTACAGGAAGGTTTGTATGCCATTTCACTCAAGGACACTGAAAGCAAGGCGCCGCGCATGAATGCAAGTAATGATGTGACCCCAGAGAGTTGGGAAGCCCACTCTAGTCACTTCCTACAAAGAAAGACCGAAGAAATCTTGTGAGAGTCATAGCTCATCTTTACTGGTGGCGCAACTGTCTTCCGCCAGTTGTTAATTGTCCTTAGTTGGTTATGATTATCTCAGCTCCGCTCATCGTGTCGGTTTGGTTGCAGTCGGCCAGGCTGATGCTAACTTGAAAGGCCACTTTATGCTAATTCGGTTGCAGCAATTGTAGATCTGTAGGCTGAATAAATAAATGCACTCACACACTGACCAAACAAACTGCAATGTGGCCGTCGCATTCTGCATAAAGCAGAAGTAAATTTCATACACTGAGGGCTGTGTAATGACTTTATAAGGCTATGAGTCATAGGCACCAAATGACAGTAACACAAAGAGCAACAGCCTTGGAATAGCTTCTCTAAAATAAGCCATTTCCTCCCACTTGGCCCTCTAGCTTTTGGAATTACAAATCGGTGCATGATCTTCCAGGGTAAAACAGATGCTTAATCTGAAATAAACGCCTGCTCGGCCGGGCCTAACTTTTCTGTTTAATGCATAAACGCAAACATTAAGAAACATTATCAAGATCATGATTAGCAGTCTTGGTTTGCTCTGCAGCTTCACAGTCACAGACAATTACAATTATTTTTGTGTTGTTTGTCTTTTGGTTGTGTTTTTGAACTGTTAATTGTGTATTACCTTTGAGTGAGAGAATTTTTTCCCCACCTATTCTCACGTGTGTCTTTGCACTGAAATGGAACACATGCTGCCATTCTAATTGAAAAGGGGCAGGCACTCATTACCCTCTCCTCTTAGCCAGTCAGGCGGGCTGATAGTGGCAGGCATGCATTTACCCGCCCATTTATATGCAAATCAAAGAAATCCCTCAAGGGATAGGTCTGTTCCTTCTCTCAAAGTCTCCGGCACCATTGTTGCTCAATTACTGTTGCGACCTATGTAAATTCTAAGTCGATTACACGTGCCCTGTACCTGTCTGTGGGTTGAACCTGGAAGACTTTTCTTTGCTGGATAAATAGGAACTTCATCAGTTGTCGTAAATGGCGATTAAGGCTTGGGGGCACTGATGTTAATGGAACTTAGGTCAGAAACATTGAAGGGGCGATTTACCAAATCAGTTGTTGTCTGTGGACAACAGAAAGTTTGATCTAATTAGTAAAAGGGGTAGTTTAGACTCACAGTGCTGTTTGTTATTCAAATGTGAAAGAGGATGGATTGCGTTAACTGGGTCATTTCCTCCTAACCTCCAAATAAACTCCACAATGCCTCAGACTATCTCATTATTTCGTAATGGTCTTAAAGTCTTAATTGGACTTTTGGGCTTGCAGTCCTTGTCTGTTAACTTTGAATCCATTTGTATGCTAACTGACAAATTGATTTTTTGCCAGCCTGAACGCCCCCCCCCCCCCCCCCAATAAAAACCATCACAGAAATTATAATGCTTTTACTACAAATACCATTAAAAACATTACACATCATCAACTTTTAACCATTAAAAGCATTAAAAAATGGTTTCCTGTGGTGTGTTTTGGGACATATTCCATTAGGATTTAGTGGTTTTAAAAGCCACCAATAGAAGGTGACCAATTACCAATAGGCACCGTTACAGTTTCTGTTAAAACCAGTACAATTCTCATTATAACCAGTAAAACCATTACAAGCACCTAACAAAAACAGTGTCACTGAACCAAACGGAACTCGCAAATTTGGCTGATTATTGCTGCTGAAAATGGTGAGTTATTGTCATGTTTAGGGCTATACTAATCAGTCAGACTGGGAAAACTATAGACTGCCAAAAGTAATAACAAATCAAGGGAAGGGTGCAAAAAACCCTCTCTAACCCCCAACCCTAATTTAGATAGTATGTTGCAGTTAAATCTATATTTTTGAACTCTGAATCTAGACTTGGGTCTGTACTTTTTTGACAGTTAATTGAGTTGACCAATAAAAAAACATAAGCATTTAAAAAAAATAAAATGTTTCACCTGGACAACTTAATTGTTAATGACAGGTGTCTACTCCTTTCAAATCCCATATTGGTTAAGAAGGGTGCCACCTTTTGGACTACGCAGATTAACCCTGTCACTGTTAAGGGGAGACACTGCAGGCAAAAACACTGTTTTTTTCATGCACCTGTCAAGTTTGAGATTTTGGACTTTTTGGTATTTTAATAAAGCGTTTTTTTCAGACTAGTGGAAAGAAAACACCCAAAAGACACTGTTAGGTGTTTCTTTTATAGCACTTTATCTATTTGTGTCAATAGATTTCAATTACAAGACATGTTTTTAAAGGCTGTTTTCTCAAAATGAAATCTCCACTTCAGCAGCACTTACACACACCAAACTTTACATTTTTATTCCTGTCTATATCTGAAGTTTTTTACAGAGGGATTTGTTCACATATAATTAGCTTGATTTTATACAACATTTTATTCCCCCAAAAAATGGTAAAAAAAAAAAAAATACACTGGTTTCTGTCTGTTCTAAGTTTTTCTCTGAATTATGGAGTGACAAAATGATATCCCAAAATCCCCTCTGTAAAAACATTTGACTCTAATATGCCAAAAAAATTAAACAAGAATTTTGAAACTGACTTCATCCAATGTTTAGATTTGTGTACTAGAAATGGATGCAAATTAGTGAATATTTCATTAAATAATGCATCATTTGCATATTAAAACATTTTAGAAAACGTCTCGGGTTACGTATGTAACCTTAGTTCCCTGAGGGAACGAGACGCCGCGTCAGGAACGCTATGGGGAACGCCATTGGCGGGCCGCACTCTGAACTATGTCTAACAACCAATGAAATGACGGGAGTGACGTCACAGGCGCGGTGACGTCATCGACCGGGAAGTATAAAGCGCGTGCGTTTGAAGCCGGCGGCAGCTCTTTAAGGAATGAAGCGAGCGCCGCAGGGTGCGGGAATTATGGTCCGAGACGCGGCGTCTCGTTCCCTCAGGGAACTAAGGTTACATACGTAACCCGAGACGTTCCCTTCCGGGAACTCGAGCCGCGTCAGGAACGCTATGGGGAACGAGACTACCAACGCCCCCATAATTTCCGAGCCCTGCGAGTGTCTGCTCGACCAGGGTGGAAAGGAAAGAGCCCTTGTCTAGCATTCCGCGGACAAGAAGGCCCTGTAGTCCTCGGCCCTCAGGCACACGAGGAATGGTAGTCTTCCTCTGTCTGGTCGCCAGCCAGAACGAGAGGTACTCCGCGGCCCTCAGGCACACGCAGAGTCTTAGTCCTTTGTCTGGGGGTTAGCCAGAACAAGAGGGACCGAATGACCACTGTCTAGCACTCGGCGGACAGATGGTGTAGGTAGTCCTTGGTCCAGGAGGACAATGCACTCGACCTCAAGAGTGCTCCCCGGCCCGCAGGCACACGGGGAATGGGGTTCTACCTCTGTCTGGTTTCCAACCAGAGCGAGAGGTGCTCCTCGGCCCTCGGGCACACGAGGAGTCTTAGTCCTTTGTCTGGGAGTGGCCAGAACAAGAGGGACTGCAACGACCACTGTCTAACACTCGGCGGACAGATGGTGTTAGGTAGTCCTCGGTCCGCAGACCCACGAGGACAGTGCACTCGACCCCAAGAGTGCTCCTCGGCCCGCAGGCACACGAGGAATGGAGGTCTTCCTCTGTCTGGTCGCCAGCCAGAACGAGAGGTACTCCACGGCCCTCAGGCACACGCAGAGTCTTAGTCCTTTGTCTGGGAGTTAGCCAGAACAAGAGGGACCGAATGACCACTGTCTAGCACTCGGCGGACAGATGGTGTGGGAAGTCCTCGGTCCGCAGACCCACGAGGACGGTGAGCTTGACCTCAAGGCCCCTCGGCCCTCGGGCACACGAGGAGAGGGTGATCCTTTGTCTGGGGGTTCAGCCAGAACAAGAGGGATCCAAGGCTCGGCCTGGAGCTCCGCCAGGACGCGAGGGAATAAGCCATTGTCTAGCATTACGCGGACAAGAGGGCACTGCAATCCCCGGCCCTCGGGCTCACGGGGAAGACAGTAGGTGCCTCCGCCTGGTAGCCAGCCAGTGCATGAGGCACTCCTCGGCCTTCTGTGAAGGCAGACGAGGAGTCTTAGTCCTTGGTCTGGGGAAAGCCAGAAACCAGAGGGACCGGAGTACACTCGGTCTGATAGCATCCTGCGTCAGAACACGAGGAGAATTAAGCCATTGTCTAGCATTCCGCGGACAAGAGGGCTGTGCAGTTCTCGGCCCTCAGGCACACGAGAACCGTGACCTCTGCCTGGTTCGCCAGCCAGTGCGAGAGGTACTCCTCGGCCCTCGGGCTCACGAGGAGTCTTAGTCCTTTGTCTGGGGGTAACCAGAACAAGAGGGACCGGAAGCTCGGCCTGGTAAGCATACCGGGACGCGAGAGTATGAGCCTTTGTCTAGCATTACACGGACAAGAGGCTTTAGGTCTGCTCCTCGGCCCTCAGGCTCGCGAGGATGCAGGGACACTCCTCGGCCCTCGGGCACACGAGGAGCGTCGTGGCGAAAACGACTTCTCTTCTTTCCGCAGAAAGAATGCGCCTTGAGAAGTCTCCTCCTGGCTAGGGAGGTGGCTAACCCTCTAGGCCTAGCGCACTAGGCCGAGAGTACAGCCGAGCCTGGAGCGGCTCTGAGGTCAAGCTCATAGTACCTGACGAATGTCAGGGGCGAGGACCAATTGTCAGGGGTGAGGACCAACCCGCAGCATTGCAGATGTCCTGGAGGGGGACACCTGCTGTCAGAGCTTTTGGAGGCCGGCAGCCTCAGAAGGAGTAAGTCTTGGCTCCCCATGGAGCTGGGAGACCAGAGGACTTGGAAGTAGTAGGAATGGCATCTGTGATCCATCTACTGATAGCTCTGAACGTGCCACATGCTTTCTTTGTGGCCGTATGTGCCCAGTGCGCATACTGGACAAATATACTTCCCATTGGTCGCACTCCAAGAATGGAGGTAATAGAGGCTTGAGACCCCTCAGGGTCTCAACCTGAGTGCACCACCGAGGAAACCATACCGACGAGCCACCACGAGGGGCGTGGTAGGCCAATAAGCCGCCACGAACACCCTCAGGATGGAGTGAGCTGGTTTTGTGGGTTTGCGAGGACTCAGTACTGTACCAACGGGCAGTAACTTGGTCTAGATGGTGTTCGTGACACCATGAAGCAAACAGGTTCCACTTAAGGTTTCCTCGTGAAGGGAGCTCTGGATAGGAGCAGGGTCTCAACAACCTCAGTTGAGAGACCCGAGTCTATGAGTTGCGCCCCCCCAGGGGCCATACTCATAACTTTTCACCTCTCCATGTGGGGGTAGCAGGCCGCGCCCCCAGCTTGAGAGGGAAGGTCCAAGGCATGGTTGGACTAGCCGTGACGATGCCGGCATGCTCTTTCCAGAACTCCAGGGTGCACAGTGATCGGGAGAATGTGTACAGACGCAGCCTCAGCCACGTCTGTACTATGGCGTCCAGTCCGGGTGGACCTGGAGGCACTAAGGAGAACCAGAGAGAACCTTGCGATATCTATCGAGTCGCCAGAGGTCCCAACTTCTGAGTCTCCATGCTTCATTACTTCCTGATGAAGCCTCGATCTCCCGACCGTGGAGGAAACGTGTGACCAGGGGGCACTTGCCCACTGAGAGGCCACCTAGAGGGGCGTGGTAGGCACTTATGGCCGCCACGTATACCCTTAGAGTGGAGTGAGCTAGCCCTGCGGATAGGCGAGACTGTAGGAACTCCAGAACTGTACCGACCGGGCAGTTGACTGGGTCCAGGTGGCGCTCGCGGCACCATCTCGCGAATAAGTTCCACTTAAGGCCATACAGTTTCCTCGTAGAGGGAGCTCTGGATTGGAGAAGGGTCTCAACAACCTCGGTTGAGAGACCCGCTCCTATGAGTTGTGCCCCCTCAGGGGCCACACCCATAACCTCCACCTCTCTGGGTGGGGGTGGCATATTGCGCCCCCAGCCTGAGACAGGAGGTCCCTCCTGACGGGAATCTCCCACGGAGAGCCGTCTAGGAGAGATACCAGGTCCGAGAACCATACTCGTGCCGGCCAGTACGGGGCTACTAGTAGCAGCCGCACTTGAAACCGACGGACCCGTTCCAGAACTCCCGGGAGCAGAGCGATCAGGGGAAAGGCGTACAGACGCAGCCTCGGCCACGTCTGTGCCATGGCATCCAGCCCCAGTGGAGCTGGAGGAACTAGAGAGTACCAGAGGGGACAGTGCGATGTCTCTTGAGTCGCAAACAGGTCCACCTGTGCCTGGCCAAATGTTCTCCAGATCTGCTTCACCACCTCTGGGTGAAGCATCCATTCCCCGGGCCTCAGCCCCTGCCTGGCAGGACGTCTGCTCCCACGTCCAGAGATACTGGACTGCTCTCTCAGGGAGAGAAGTCTTTCCTTAAGACCAAAGGAGAATCCGGTACGCCAGCTTATATAAGGGGCGTGAGCGGATACCTTCTGGAAGGAAACACTTCAGGGCGTGGAACACGGCTAGCATCTCTAGGCGATTTGTGTGCCAGGAGAGATGGGATTGCTCCACAGGCCTTGGGTTGAGCGGCCACTCATGACCGCCTCCCCATCCGGTGAGGGATGCGTCCGTCGCTAGCATGACGCGGCGACGAGGAGCTCCCAGAACCGGACCCTGAGAGAGAAACCAGGGTTTCTTCCACATGGCCAAGGCACGTAGGCAGGGCCGCGTGACCTTGATCTTGCGAAACAGGTTTCCCCTCGGGGAGAACCGCCTGGTTTGAGCCACCACTGAAGTGGTCTCATAAGCAGCAGTCCAAAAGGAATTATGTTGGAAGCGGCTGCCATAAGACCTAACAGTACTTGGGACTGTAGACAGTGGGTGACGGGCCTAGCTTGATCGCATTTACTGCAGTAAGGATCGACTCGAACCGAGCGGGTGACATTCGTGCCTGCATCGTGGTCGAATCCTAGACTACACCTAGATAAGTGGTTTTTAGAAATCACACCCTTCTTGGTGTTGAGTCTCAACCCCAATTCTTTCCTGAGAGCGAGAACAACACCTCGATGTTGAGCCGCTAATTATTCTGAGCTGGCCAGAATCGACCAGTCGAGTATGCGGATGTCCTGGAATCACGGAGGAGCCAGAGCAGCATCCACACACTTCGTGAAAGTTCGGGTGAGAGCTAGGCCGAAAGGAAGTACTCTGTATTGGTGAGCTTTGCCCCCGAAAGCGAGCCTGAGAAACTTCCTGTACTGACTTCCTGTTCCAGACCCTGCTCGGGGTTTACCCCGCTGAAAGGTGTCGGCTTAGCGCCGAACTGAATAGTGTAACCTTTCTCTACAGTACGCAGGACCCACTTTAAACATTTGGCAATAGTTTCCACGCTGCCAGAAAGTTTACTTAGGGTACCAGCCTCTCGAGACTGGTGTCTGGATTTACTCGAGGAACTAACTCGGAGACCTGTAACAGCAAGCTGGCAGGAAGCTCCTGAACTAGCTCCTCGGAAGTCCCCCGCGGGGGCTGCGAACTCTCCAGGGCCGCTACGTTTCCGGGCGGGACAGCTAGAGGATGTTCGCGGGAGATCGCCACGCCCTGTAACACTGGCAGGGTTAGCTGACTCATCTCCTGAGGGCCACGAAGGGGTCTGAAACCCGCACCCGGAGGTACGGTGCAAACCCCCTCGCGAGGGGCTGCCCTCAACGGCCCTGAGCCGTTTAGCCGAGGACTTCCTAGATTGGAGGACGACCCTCAGGTTGAACCTCTTCTTTTTCTTGGAAGCCCCCGACTTAGAGCGTTGCTTTCCGGGTCCTCTAGGCACAGCCGGAGGAACGCGGGCGGCAACGCTCTGTTTCTGCGCCTCTGATGTGGAGAGCTGGTACACGGCTGGGGTTTAAATCTTTCCCGTCAGGAACCCCAACACGTGTTCATTTGCTCATCAAACCTGATTTTTAATTTTATTAAGCGGCCTGAAGAGCAAAGATGGAGCCTTCAAAAATGATGCCTAGACCGGGGAACAGAGGCTGATAGCGTCTGTTCAACCCGCGGCGTCATCTTTACTTTCTAGTTTTTCCTAGATCTAAAACTCAATGTAGATCGGGAAGGACAGAAAGCTCCGTTTGGAAGTGCTGACTTAGTCCGCAGGAAGCAAAACGTTTGCTTTTCTGCGGCTCATGTTTGCTTATTTAGCTAATGCACAGTCAGCACAACCACCAGCTCATATACTGAGGCGATCAGGGGGGGGCGGTTGAATACTTTTGACAACGCACTTCACATCAACCTCCTCGGAGGAAGATATGGAAAGCGTTGGAAACCTTTCCTGGAGGGAAGTAACCGCATTGCGGGCTTCCTCATCCAGAAAAAAAGGTTTACCGATCCACCAGATAGGAGAGGAGATAGGGTATTATTAAAACACCCGTCTCCAGTCCCTCTAATAGATCGAGCCGCGATCCCAGCGAGTGAAGCAACCGCTCCGCCTCGGCGGAAGCGGGGCCAGACCCGCGAGAAACGCTGGCGAAGGCTCCCTCCTCGAAGAGAGCCTTCTGTGGAGCACCCACAGTGGAGATTTTTACACTCACACTGTGGACAGTCAGCCTTTTCGAGGGCTGACTGTGCGTGCTCTACACTCAAGCAGACCACACATAGACTGTGTGTATCCCCACCAACAATGAAGCATTGGCAGGAAGGAACACACTATCTATGTGGCTGCTTGTACCGCCTAGTTTCGTAACACTTCTTTCCCCCATGGTTGCATTTTAAAGGTCATACTACTCAAATAAAAGCCGTGCAAACTGGCACGAAAAAACAGCAGTATGACCGAGACAGACACAGACACAGAGCGCTCTCGCTGAATGACAAAAGCTGCCGCCGGCTTCAAACGCACGCGCTTTATACTTCCCGGTCGATGACGTCACCGCGCCTGTGACGTCACTCCCGTCATTTCATTGGTTGTTAGACATAGTTCAGAGTGCGGCCCGCCAATGGCGTTCCCCATAGCGTTCCTGACGCGGCTCGAGTTCCCGGAAGGGAACTTGTAATACAAAAAATGTTTGCAATTATCAATGTAATCAATTAACTGGGTGAGTAAGGTGATAACTATTATTTTTTTATTTTTACCCCATTCACCTTCAGTGTAAAAGGCAAGTACTACTAAAACGTTATAGATATCCTTTTGTCTGTCCAGGGAACGTGTTATTTATCTACCATATAATCATTTTCACTCACATTTCATCGTCGCTTGTCACATCTTAGCTAGCGATTCAGTCACATTTGGACACTTCATTCACGAACCTTATCGTTTGGAGCTGTTGTCACCCCATAAAACAGTAACGCAACATTTTATAGAAGACAGAAAAAGAGTGCTAAAAGTGAATATTTACCTACAATCATTTGAAACAAACTTGCAAACGCATCCTAGCATTTTCCAGCGATGAATAAAGTCTTCTTTTAGGTCAGCACACATGCAGTTTAAGACTACAGGTAAATATGTATTACAAAATAAAAGAGTATAAAAGTACTAATAGTGCATGAAAACACTAAACAGTGCATGAAAACATTTCACCTTGGTACTGCCAGCACCCTAGGCTACATTTTAGGGTAATTTTAAGAAAACTATGTGAAGTAGGTCATCAGAAGCCAATAGATAATGTTGTAGAAGCTTTTGTAGCCTTTTATTACATGAATGCTACTAAAAAAGATTTATGCATATACAACTCTATATAATATGAATGTGTGTGTATATAAAATGTGCTATTTTTTTTTTTTTTTTCAGTATAGAGGGTTTGCATTTACATCACGGTTTGGTCAGTTACCCGTATGCATGGCCATATTTGCCTGTTTTAAGTTTGGCCAACCACAAATGCCTTTTGTTCCTCAGACAGCCTTTTGCACTCTTCTTAATTTGTTATAGCTTTTGACAGTCCATAGTACTCCAAATGTTTGCAGCATTATTAGCAGCAATAATCAGCAAAATATGCAAAGTTTGTTCGGTTCAGTGGCATTGTTTACGTTCAGTGCCGCCAATATGGCCGATTGATAGATAACTGCTTAATTTCTTAATTAAAAAAGTTTGTGTTTTGTACATTTTTTTAATTTAAGGAATGAGCCCTTTACTCTGTTATTTTGCCCAAACTTCTTTTTTCAAAAAGGAATGTATGAATGTAGGGAACTAAAAAAAAAAAAAGGCAGATGTTTTGAGTCATTCTGTGTGCACACAAGTATCTTAGGCTTTGGTGACTCACCCTTGTGACAGTGGGATAGTGACACAAATTCTGTTGTGACAGAATGTGCACCCCCATTACCCCACTGAGACTGTCACAATGACATCCAAAAACAAGCAGCCTGGACACTGCCATTGCTGTTTTCCACTGTATATAGATTCGCTCAGCAAGAGATCCATATTCCATGAGTCTATTTGCACAGTCACCAACCTTTTTCCATCAATTTCCTTCTGATTTTTCCATCAGTTTTCAGCTTCTTTTACATAAATTTGTCTTGGTAGATAATGTAAAAAATTAATATTAGGACTCTTCAACCTTAAAACACATATGCAGAAATGACCTGTATCAGATTTTTTACACTAAAATTAAAAGTGATCTCTTGCAAGGGCATGTTCACTGGTATATACTGCATGTAGTGAAAATATAATGGAAAAGGACACCTACACAATGGTCTTGCAATAAGTGGAACGAACAGGCTAATGGCATGATATGTGAATGGTCACATGAAGCTGAAGGAGGGAGGGGAACCTCTTGACAGCCCTGGGTTTGAAGGAGTGCATTAGGCTCAGTGAAGATGAAGTTGGTGAGGCTGGAATGAAGTCCTTTGCTAAGGTTCTCATCGTAACCATTGTCCCTAATTCAATCATTTTTTATGAAAGGAGACGAAATGAATGGTTGGATCCTTTTCTTTTTTTTCTTTTGCTTTCTTTCTTCTTTTTTTATGTATTCCAACAATGAAAATAATGAGTATGAGGCTACTACCAAAGGCAGCTGGGACCTTATCATGTCATGTTGGTGATGAAAACTCTTAATTTTTCACTATTTTTGGTCAGGAACCCATAGAAATAATAGATTACATATGAATTCTAACAACATATTCATTCCTTCTTTCTATTTTTTCTTTGTAGCCTCTTCTCATTTCCTACACTTGTTTTCACATTTTTTTTTTATAATTTCATCTTATATAAGTTTATAAATATTCAATTTGTTTTGATTATTGAGAATTGTAATCATTTATACTTTAATGTCAGATTTCATACCTACATTTTAGTCCATTTAATTCCATAATTTAATTTCTTATTTATGTAATTTGCAATTATTTTTGAAAGTGTTTTTTTTTTCAAGTTTTGTATTTTGACTTTTATTTCTTCTGATGTTTGTCCCATTTTCTTTTTTGCTTTCCTCATTTCTTGCAGAGGCAGAGAAAACTACAAATAAACCCTGATCCAAAAACGGTGCAGGCATGTAGGCGGTAAGATCGATAGGGCAGATAAACAAAAGTAGCTGACCTGATCTGAGGTCAACTAGTGGTAAACGAAAAGGTTTGAAACAAAAATGTATGCTTGTTCTGAAGGATAAAACTGCAGACCCTTTAAAAATTATCCAGTTTCTTTTAATGAAGGAATAGTATATGCCTTAAAATATTACAGAATGAGTAATAATTGCAGGTTACCAACATCTTTAAAGTATTTTCTTTCGTGTTCGCAGAAGAAAGAAACTCATACAAGTTTGGAACCACTTGAGGGTGAGTAAATGATGACAGAATTTTCTCTCCCTTTTTTTTTATCCATTTAAGGACTACTCTGACCAACTAGAAGTTAGTCAGTGGTATCCGTTTTTGTTTTTTAAAACTAATGGGGCGTTTAACTAAAAATGGAAGACTTTTTGTGTGTTTTGGGCATTCATTACAAGACAAGATGCTAACTTAAAACAAATTTCAAAGAGCAAGTTTTTAAAAACTATACCATTAGAGTTTTCATCTAAACTCATTTTGACAACACTGTCGTAAAAATCGCTTACATTGCATCATTTTCATGTAAGAACAAAAATGACACCAATACTGATGTAAATAAGTAACTAATAGCGTCTGATTGACGCTTGTGATCAGTATTAATTAGCATTTTTGTATTTGAAACAAAGAGAGTGTGTGTGTGTTGAACATCATGGCTTTACTTTGTCCTTCAAACACTGACCAGATGGAATCAATTCAGGATATCCTCACAGGGGAATATTCAAACCTTGTCACGTGGTACATGGTCACATTAGCAACAACGTGTGAGAGTAATTAAAATTTTCAGTCAAGTCATATTTTTGCCCTAATTGAAAAACAACAGCTTCATCTTGAGTGACTGGCCTTTGTGAGCTTCTTGATCATAAGCGAAGGGGTTGACGTTTATTGCGGGTGCCAAGCAGTAAAGGACAGTTACACAATGCGTGCTGTCTAAGACCTGACAATTATATTTTAATAACCATATTCCTCACGGTAAGCCGAGAGTTGATTTATGACCCTGAAAAGGAAGTGTGGATGAGCTTGTGGGGCTTGTTTTTTCTAATTGTTCAGGAAAGGATACTGAGCAGTGTGGCATTTCTATGGGTTACTGAATGCTAAATTATTCATTTGAAGATCTACGATACAGTATGTTGGAACAAAGTACGATGCAAAGCACCTGCTTTACCTCAGGCTACATTGGTGCGCAATCATAAACTTGAACTCCATGTGCTAGCGTTGCTTTGGCATCTCTTTCTCTCAGAGCCTAGTGGGGATGAACAATTAAGAACACATTGTTAAACTGGATTGACAAGTCTTTTACATCTCTAAGAGGAATTTCAATATAACACTACTGACAGTTCTGATCATTCTGTGTGAAAGCACCCCTGGTTTTTGTCCCCTACCTGAGCAAGTGTGAATTAGTTGTGTTAGTGCTCTCTGTCAAAGTTTAACTGCTCAAGTGTGCTGCTACTCATTTGAAAAAAGTATTATGCCCCTTTTAAAAATATGTAATATAAGTCTGAGGTGTCCCTAGAATGTGTCTGTGACGTTTCAGCTCAAAATATCCCTTATCATATCATTCTGAAAATGATTTTGAGTGAAAGCAGAAACTGTTTTTGTGCATGTCTCTTTAAATGCAAATGAGCTGCTGCTCCCTGCCCCCTTTTCAGAATAGGGCTGTGCCTTTCATTATCATGTCTATCATGCTGAAATCATGCATTTTAAACCATATTAGTTTAAACTTCTGATACATGGTTTTCTAAGTGCACACATCTGAAGCAGACACACAGAAAGTGGCTGTCACATAGCATGTGAGTACTAAACTAAGTTCTCTTTCATGTCTTATTGCGCTTAAACTGTCAAATACACACAAGTTTATGTTAAAAACGCACAAGGGTTACAAACACAGTGGGTTATGTCTGTGAAGGTAAACAGCTGGGAAAGAAATCACATCTTTATTAGATCTGTGTGGCAGCAGCATAATATACAATAAATAAATCAATAAATCCACTGCTCTCTTGTCTCCTCTGAGGCTGGGACTCTAAATAGTGTTCTGTGCTTGTCTGTGCAGCCAAAGACAGAACAGCTAGCATGCTTTGCTCGAACTTTTGCCATGGCGTTAGAACTGGTACACCATTGTCACTTGTGAAAACAAAGTGCAGATTAAGGGGCGGTAATATTACAAATCTGAGCGGCTCATTTTTTGCTTGCAGAGAAAGGCTTACCAAAACAAAGTTACTGGGTTGTGCTTTTTCCCATTTTCTGGGTTGATAGATGCACCGGGGACATGATTATAGCACTTAAACACGGAAAAGTCAGATTTTCATGATATGTCCCCTTTAAATCATCCAAACTAACAAACACGACATTCTAGCACAGCGAGTTTGATTACTGCTTTAGTTTTACCAGGTAAAAAAACAGTGATGTAGTAGTGTTTTGTCCAACACACCCACGTGTGTTTTGGCAAATTGCTGGGTAATTCATACAAATCTGTATAATCACATTCTTCACAAAAGAAGTCGAAAACATACAATTTTCATTTGGAATGGGAAAAAGAGTTTCTTTTTATCTTTGGTGAAAGATAAGTGTGTATGGATGTTGTGCCACCAAAAACAAAAGTGTAAAATCTGAATGAAAATCTGAAGCAGTACCACAACACCAACCACCTAAAATTTAAAGACAGATACCCACCAAAGAGTGCAATCTGTGCTGAAAATTGATGAGCTAAAATCTGAGTTGAAAGCCCAGCAATCGCTGCTTAAAAAAAGGCTGCTACTGAACCATAATTTCTCATAAGTTGCTTGAGAAAAAACAAAAGTGTTTTACAGATGGTGATTTATTCAAGAAGGGTTTCAAAAACAAATATGACATAAAAATGCAATCCATGGCATCCTGCATCAGTGACAAGGATGGCCAAATCACTTGTCAGCTTGTTGTTTTTGTCAGAATGACTTTCCAGGATTTCAGGACAAAGGATGACTTCCTCACTCTTTTGCACTTAAAGGAGAGGATATATACAATGGGCTTAAAAAATGATAGCAATTATTATAGATGGAGCACTGGTAATGCATGGTTTGCGCTTTAGTTTTATAGTGCTGTAATGACCCTGATTTTCCTGACATTATGAATCATCATTGTGTGATTCATCAGCAGGCCTTGGCTGGGAAAATCGTGGACTTTTCACATGTAATGACACTGGTCATTCTGATCAACTTGATACAAGTAAAAGCACTTTATCATCGCTTATTCAAGGTATTACTGGATAAGCTTGATGCTGTACAAAGATCTACTACTTCATGCTGATGTTCGATGGTTGAGTCGTGGGAAAGTGCTACAATGCTTTATTGACTTGCTGAGATAAAGACTTTTCTGTCTGTGAGGAACAAGAAGCACAAAGAACTGCCAGACGATGTCTGGCTACTGGACCTGGAGTTTCAGACAGACTTGACTGCAAAACTGTAAACACTCAACAACGAGCTCCAGGGAAAAGATTGACACCTGCCCCACATGATAAGCACAAGCTCAGTGTTTGGATCACACATCTAAAGAACGGGAAGCTGAAACTTTACCAACCTGGAAAAAATGTCAGAGCATTGAAGACAAGGATGTTTTTCACTCTGAGAATTACTGTGCTCGCCTGGACAAAGTGGCAACAGAGTTCAGTCTGCGTTTTGGAATGTATTGCTGCATTTGTCTTAAACCTATTTATGCCAATTGATATAGTACAGGTTGCGGCCAAGTATTTGCTTCGTCAAGTGGACTTGAAATGAAGATTTGAAAAATGACAGAGCTGAAAGCCAGATCAAGGACAGTGACTTTTGGAGACCTGTCAACAGAGACAATTTTCCTTGCCTCGCTGCATGTGCACTGAAAGTGAGTGCTTACTTTTGATCCAGTTACCTCTACGAAATGCCGTTTTCACAGATATAAATGATTAAATCAAAGTACAGGAGCCGCCTTACTGACAGACACCTTACAGACTGCCCCAGACTCTAGCTATGAGCCAAACTACAGAGCATTTACAGACAGTATTCAGTCACAATGATCAGACAGACATGAGTGAGTAACATCACTGCAGCAGATGGCATTGTGAAAAGTGATGCTGCATAGAACTGCACTTAGCTTAATTGAGAATGTTGTTAGAATTTTGTTATTACAGTGCATTTATAAAATGCTGATGGTTGGTAGTACCTTTAGAAGCTTCAGAATAAGCTTTTTACTGTTAAAGTCCCCCTGTAGTCAAAAATGTATCCCTTAAAACTAATCTTTGATCATCAAAATTACATATTTAAATGTTTTTCTTGAGAAAATAATTAGATCATGCCTTAAAACAGCTTGAATGTAATTCTACCCCCCCTTGCCTCATTTACTATACGCAGAACTATGAATATGCAAATTAGCCCCGCCTCCACTCACTTACACCAGTCAGAGCCTCCTGATCCATCCACTAACTGAACGTAACTCTAGTAAACACGATATTATGGCGATACACAGATAATGACTGATAAAACTGTTATTATTAGCGAACAACTACAGTGGATACTGTAACATTCGATAAAGCTACTCACTTGATGATGTTGTGTCCTCAAAATGCCTCGAAGGCTCGAATGCAGCCTAGATAGTGATTCCAGTTCGCGCCCGCGAACATATGCGTCTGAAGAGCAGACACCAATGTGAGAGAGGTGCTTCTGACACGGGGCAACTTTTACACTGTTGTCGCAAGTTATTATTCAAGTTAACGGTTAGTGGCTAGCGTTTAGCAGTTTTGCTCCATTTAATTTTTGGTATTATGCTGGTAATCCTATTGGTATATTTTGCATGCTAATGATATGAATCTATCCACTGACGTGATTGGTTATAGAATTTTGTGATGTAGCAAAAAGCTGGATTTCCACATTTTTAAAGGGGTCATCGGATGCAAAACTAACTTTTACATGTTGTTTGAACATTAATATGTTTTGGTCGTTTGTGTACACGATAAAAATCCGGAATTTTTTAATCTTTAAAGGTAATATCCCCTTTTTAAAATCAGGTCATTCTCAGCTTCTTGTCGGTGTGATGGCACATAGACAAAGGCCGCTCCCACGATAGTTGATTGACATGAACGCCTTACCTTAGACCCACCCTCACCAAGCTGAAACAGTCCGACTCTGACAGCCATTGTGTCAGAATGTCTCCAATTGAGTCGTCATTTACTGAAGACGCAGAGGAAAACTTTACTTTCGTTTTTGAAAGGAAAGCGCCGATCCCGATCGACATATGCCTCTATGTTTGTGCGAATCGTTCCTGATACAGCTTCACCCACAGCAGAAGTGAGTATAAAGGTTTTTTATGCATCTTTGTGAATGGCCTTTCTTAATAATGTGCTTGTTGGCAAGTTTCGCCGCTAAATGCGGCTAAATGCGGCTAAAGTAAACATTACGTATCACAATCCTAGAGAGGGGCGGGGCGAGCAGAGCTCGTTTGCATTTAAAGGGGCCATGTCTTAAAATGAGTTGAGTTTTTGCAGAGCTGATTTTGACAAGGTAAAAGGCTTTTTTACACTACTATTCAGAATTTTTAACCAAAGTATATTATAGACTTTTCATTAAGACCCTAACGAATCATATGAACTTGAAAATGGGCATCCGATGACCCCTTTAAGGAGAAAATACTAAGTAATGGTGTTGTTTAATGGGTTGGCACATGGTTTGTCTAAAAGCATACTAAAAACACCACATAGACAAATAAACAACATAAAGAACTTGATTTTCACTACAGGAGAGTGTTAACAATGACACTTTATGCAATCTGCTCACTGCAAGTGTTACAGTGTTGTTACATTTTGTCAGTAATTATTCACCCTCATGTCATTTCAAACCGATAATATCTTCCTTCATCTTCAGAACACAAATTAAGATATTTTTGATGAAATCTGAGAGCTTTCTGACCCTGATTAGACAGGAACGGACACATTCAAGGCCCAGAAAGATAGTAAGAACATTGATAAAATAGTCTAAATACTTTTTGTGTGCAAAGAAAACTTTATTCAACAATTTGATGTCACATGGACTGTTTTAATTGATGTCCTTGCTACCTTTCTAGGCTTTGAATGTGCCAGTTGGATTGCTGTCTACGCAGGGTCCAAAAGCTCTCGGTTTTCATCAGAAATATCTTAATTTGAGTTACAAAGATAAACAAATATCGTATGGGTTTTGGAACGCCATGAGGGTGAGTAATTAATGACAGGAAAAAGTTGGTGGCCACTGATTTAGACTGTGTCAGATGCATACTGTAAATATTGTAAATTAGATGTTACACAGATGTTTGCTTGCTTGTCATCTTTTTGCATAAATGTTTTATCTAGAACAGCTTGCAGTACAATAATTTTATGTACAGTCCTCCCTGGAGACATGGTGTAAACCGCCTTTCTCAAGGGCATGGTCATGACAAGTATCCCAGTTTCCATATGTTCTTTCTACCTGGGATCAAACCTGTAACATTTATTTTGGCAGACTGTGACCTTAACACTTCCCTTCATGCATAGTTTTGAATTTCTGAATACATTTTCCACTGCCTGCATTGATACTGGTTTCACACATCATATTTGAATCAGTGTAATGCCCAGTCAAAACTCTCCAACTGCATTGCACTATGGGATACCTGACGTGTTCATGTTCCCTAATCCATGTCTGCAGGTTCGAGCAGGAAGATTAGCGCAGCGGCCCCGTTGTGCAGCACACACCCCGTGCCGTTGTCTTGGCAGCTGCGTTATCTTGGATGCTGTTTACCCTGAGGGAGCGATGAAGAGGATTATTTTGCTTTTTTCTCACTCCCAAATCCTCTCAACAAAGGGATTTCTTCTGTAATACATCCACCAAGCAGCAGAGGGAGAAGGCCCCTACTGAGTTCCTTTAGCAACGCTGCCTTGCGTGCATCAGTTGTGATAGGCCACATAATAATACAGCTAAGATAAACAAATCCATGTGTGGACGTTTATCAAGCACAAAAAGCCTGAATTATTTAATCCTTATTGCATGTACGACGTCATGGAATTGCAAAACGATGAAGATGGATGACCACAAAATTTTGTTTTAAACATGTTTTTTTGTATCTCTCACTATTAAAGTTCAAACTCTGATTCTGTCTTTTAGACAGGCGTAGAAAATGTTGTCTGGGGTATGTGCCAATAAAGAGGCCTTGGCATTCATGATGAAAAGTATATTTAATGAAGAGATTTTAAAAAGCAATTACATGTGGCAGCCCACTGAGCTTCTAGTCAGTTAATTGGTGGAGCTTGAGCCTGATCTATAATTTTATAACCAATAAACAGTCAAAGCAATAGATAACTGAAATGTCAAGATAAAAATACTAGAAAGCATAACATTTCTACCCTGTAATCATGGTAATTACGAACTCACCTCTGTAGTCTTGTGAAAGAGGATGGAAGGGTGTCTGATTCCAAGTGCCTCTAGGCACCCAGATCTCTAGGGAACTTACAAAATATTCTGCAAGATCTCTAAAGACTTTGAGGCATCTACAAAATAGTTTAAATAGTGTGTTTGTGTCTGTGTGTGTATGCATACATATATGTATTTATTTTAAGAAAATACCATGAATATTTTGGACACAGTTTTAAAGGTAGTTTTTTCCAAGCATCTTGTAGAATTTGTCATTTTGTTAATTAAAGTTGTAGTTAAAAGTTTAGTTGGAAAGACGTTTGAAATGCAAATGAAGAACAAATGCTTTTGTGAAACAGCCAATGTGCTTTTCGCACATTATATAATATCCAAAAGAACAGAAAAAGATTAAGACATACAGTACAAGTCAAAAGTTTACATACACCTTGCAGAATATGCAAAATGTTAATTATTTGACCAAAATAAGAAGTCCACAAGAGAAAATTATAGTTGAATTTATAAAAATGACCCTGTTCAAAAGTTTACATACACTTGATTCTTAATACTGTGTTGTTACCTGAATGATCCTTGAAAAAATCCTTCAGGTCCCACAAATTATTTCGTTTTTCAGCATTTTTGTGTATTTGAATGCTTTTCAACAGTTACTGTATGATTTTGTGATCCATCTTTTCACACTGATTACAACTGAGGGACTCGTATGCAACATTACAGAAAATTCAAACGCTCATTGATGCTCCAAAAGGAAACATGATGCATTAGGAGCCAAGGGTGTAAACTTTTGAACAGAATGAAGATGTGTACATTTTTCTTATTTTTTCCTAAATATCATTTTTTTTTTATTAGTACGCCCTTCAGAAGCTATACCAAAAATACTTACATGTTTCCCTGAAGACAAAATAAGTCAAATTTACCCTGATCTTCAAATTCAAAAATGCATCAGTGTAAAAAGATGGATCTCAAAATCATACAGTCATTGTTGGAAAGGGTTCAAATACACAAAAATGATAAAAAAACAAAGAATTTGTTGGACCTGAAGGATTTTTCTGAACACAGTTTAACTGTTCAGGACAAACAACTATCACTGAGTGGACTATTTCTTGTGGACTATATGTAAACGTCTTTTATGTGAAATATGTTATCCAGGTCAGTATTAAAAAACAAACAAAAAAAAAAAAAACATGCATTTTGTATGATCCCTCTTGTTTTGGTAAAATAATTACCATTTTGCAGATTCTGCAAGGTGTATGTAAACTTTTGTCTTCAACTGTATAAAATATTTTATATATAAAAAAATCTAAGACCATATAATCTATACAGATTCTTATAGTAGCCTATAATACATTTAATGAATGAATCAATTTTTTTCCCAATTACCATAGCTTTTTGTGTGTGTGATGTTCCTTCTAATCACAAGATTCCAAATAAAATTCACAGAAGCATCATCAGCTTCAAAATCTCTGGAGCTGGTATCAACAACATGGGCAGATTTCAGCGAAAAAGACTCAATGGAATAAGCCGTGCCGAGGGGAGAGATGATGTAAGCGCTTATGTAATGTGCATCTGTGAGATGCACATCACAGCGCCCCCTGGAGGCCACCGCTGCCTCTCAGAGGAGTCACATTATGGACTAGGTGGATAGAGTGTGACCGTAACTAGAGAACCATAATTCAACCACTGCCCCAACCTTTTGCTTATGTCTTTGTGTAATTTTTAATCGAATATTAATCTTTTTCAGGTGTTTTGAGAGTAGCAATTCAACAAAGCATAAACTACACCTCTACGTTGAATTGAACTCAGCCACAGCCAGCCAGCACTCTGCAAGGACGTATACCGATGCCAAATTGGATGCCAATATAATGTTATGGACCTTTGTGGTCCTCTGTGTTTTAAATATCTGAAAGATTTCAATTTCAGTTGTTGGCATGACAAATTTAATTAAATATCAAAAGCGCTTGAAGCTTAATTTGGTGCAATATAGGTAAAATTAAGTTTATGAAAAATTCTGCAAATAATTAAATCACTATTTCATTGTTTGTGGTTTCTGAAGCACATGGTCCAATCGCTGCAGCTGGAAGGCGGGGATTACAGTAGGGCCGTGGAACATGGTCCAATCAGGACGGAGAGGGGTGTGGCTGTCTTTCGCTCAATCTTTCAGCACCTTGGACAGCAGCTCGCACTCGACTGCGGGAGAGATTCTGGGTGCGGGTCGAGGTTCGCCTCCTCTTCTCCCAAATTACTCAGAAGAAAGAAACAGAGAAGGGGATTTCACAGATACTCTTTCACGTCGTGAAATTCCACGTCTTTTCGCGGCAGTTTCTGAACCATTTTCGACGTTGGCACGTCGTTGTACACTGCTTCTCTGCGGCGTGTCTCCTCTGCGTCTGGGATCCCAAACAACAAGCGTTTATCGTGAGTTTTGCCGTGTACAGCGACTGAATCTCGATAAAATACGGCAAGTAACATTCATTTGACCAAAGTCAGTTGTACTTTATTATGTTTCTGACATGCCTCCTGAGAATGTTTACTAGTTGGATGCGATACCGTCCTGCGTAAGTGCCATGAAGTTTCTTGGTTCTTCTACAGCCTGGTTCAGGCTTTAATGCGCACTGAACCTCAACTCGCCTTTCCCCCCAAATCCATCATCTTCTTCTTTTTTTGATCATCAGCCTTATTTTGGAAGATGAGGTTCTTCTGCGACTTTTTGTGCACATAAAATTCTGAAAGGAAG
The DNA here is from genome assembly GCF_049309525.1 of Garra rufa. Classification (NCBI taxonomy): domain Eukaryota; kingdom Metazoa; phylum Chordata; class Actinopteri; order Cypriniformes; family Cyprinidae; genus Garra; species Garra rufa. The sequence goes on along the minus strand of NC_133368.1, from coordinate 27,688,969 downwards.
AAGAAACGAGGAGTCAGAATTCGTGCTGTAAAGACGTATCATCTCCTATGCCGTTTTGACCGTCTCGACGGCACGTTTTGAGATTGTTCAAGAGAAACGCTGAAGTAGAAACACAAGGATAAAGATGAAGAAGTTCCGGAGGGTTATAGACGGGTTGACCACTTCTTCACCTGTCAATCCAGGTGGATCTCCCGCGTGCGGCAGTGCGGCTGGGACCCCCAGCACGGCACCGACACCGCGGGAGCTGGAAATCCAGGAGACACTGATGTCTGAGCACTTCCAGATCTGTAAGGTGGGTGCCCCTCTCTAGCTTGTCGCAAAGGGCTCGTCTGTCATTGCAGTAGAGATGTGCAGGTAGTTTTGGCCAAGAGGCCTGTGCTAATCAATGCAGCTGTTGGGGGAACTGTTCTTGATAGAGCCACAATAGAAATTGCAGTGCACCAGCAGCAGACACAATACACACAGACACATACTGTAGTGCAAAGACATTGTGAACCACAAATATTGCCCCCTTCAAATCATTGAGATCACCCAAGAAAATAAATTTATCCTCATATTATTTCAAACCTATATGTGCCCCTGGACCACAAAACCAGTCTTAAGTGGCACAGGTATATTTGTAGCAATAGCCAAAATACATTGTATCTGTCAAAATTAGCGATTTTTCTTTTATACCAACAACATTAGGATATTAAGTAAAGATCAGGTTCCATGAAGATATTTTGTAAATGTCCTACCATAAATATATCAAAACCTAATTTTTGAATAGTAATATGAATTGCTAAGAACTTCATTTAGAAAACTTTAAAGGCAATTTTCTCAAAATTTTATTTTTGTTACACTCTTAGATTACAGATTTAAAAAAAATATGGAAAGCTTATTTTTTATGTATTTATTTATTCATTTATTATATTTATAAATCTCAAAGAATTAACCCTAATGACTCGTTTTGTGGTCCAGGGTCACGGATGATTTTTGTCTTTTGTAGAACACAAGATATTTTAAAGAATTTTGGTAACCAAACACTTTTGGTGACCATTGGCTTTCATTGTGTGAACAAAAACACTGAAACAACATTTCTTAAAATATAACTTTATGTTCCACAGAAAGACATAATGTTTTGGAATTATATGAGGGTGAGTAAATGATGGCAGAATTTTTTTTTTTTTTTTGTCTTAACTATCTTTTAGTTTCCAGCAGTTAACAGTTGTTAAAAACAAACAAACAAACAAACAAACAAAAGAAACACTAGTGGTGAGATACTGGATGCTCTCAATCCCCAAAAATATAGAGGCAGAACATTTGGACTGTTATCATTTACATTTTCACCATAGTTCTGACTCTCTCTTTTTTAAACTGCTCAACCACTGACAAGCAGTGTTTCTCAGTCCAGTGTTTAAGCATCAGTATGGCCATGCTTAAATGTTAAATGGATGTTTTTCAGTCCATCTCCCAGCCTTTCACATCAACACGACCATATGAAAATGTTAAATTGATAGTTAGCCTTTAGTGTAAGAAAGTCACGTTTGGAGTAACATGAGTAAATGATGACTGTAGCCTATATACATTTTAATTTAGGGTGAACTGTCACTTAAACCATACCTCTTTGTCAAAGAATATAAGTTTCTAATAAGTTTCTAATTCATCAAAGTTCTTTGTGACTTCTATCTATCTATCTATCTATCTATCTATCTATCTATCTATCTATCTATCTATCTATCTATCTATCTATCTATCTATCTATCTATCTATCTATCTATCTATCTATCGTTCTATCGTTCTATCGTTCTACAGTATGTGCCCAATGCATTGGTAGTGAGATGTTCAGGATTAGGCATTCTTGGGACACAATTCACTCCGCAGTGAAGAAGTCAAGTGATAGGGAATCGATGACATAACCGAGGTGTCTTCGCTTATATAAAAAGTGAGAGAGCCTGCCGTAGTCTCCGGGCTTGTGTGATTTTCCTGAAGCTATTTTAAGATATTTTTAGGGCCTATTTCAGCTGGTCGGGATGGCGGAAGCTGACTGCAGCGCTTCTGCCGCCACTTGAATCGGTTCGGTTCGAGCTTGAAATTTGGAGTAAACAATTCACTGTAGAGCGATCGAGGACGGACATGTGTTGTTCTCCAACACGGCAAAATTAGACAGCGGGAAAGCGGTAAGAGAGAACGAACAATAGCCGTAGCGGTTGAGTGGAAGTGCAGGTATGTATCACGTGCAGAAAACACAGTTTATGAAGCTGTTTGTGAATATTCCCAGCACGGCACATTCATTCACTGCCGACCGGCACACGCCTCGTTCTCACCATGTATAGTGATGGGACCGCGGTGTTGTTGTGCTCTCCCCGAGGGATATACAGTGAGAGACTCGCGCTGATACAGACCCAACAGCCCCGAGTGACATTTCGCTTTCATTGATGCCTTTAGCCAACGTTTATATTCGAAGCGATTTGCAAACGATTCGCAACACATCTAGAGGCTTAACAGACTGGTTATTAGAATTCATCGCCAGCACAACAAATGAGGTAAAACATCACATATTGTCAGGTATTTCTACCCGAGGTAGCTGTCTTTGCTTTTACTAGGCTACCGTGCTGTTTTTCTAATTTATGAATGTAGCCTGCCTGTGTTGTAATTTAAAGGAACAGTTCACCCCCCCAAAAAACAAAACAAAACAAAACAAAAAAAAGCAGTAGATTAGTTTGTTTCTTCATCAGAACAGTTTTGGAGAAATAGCATTACATCAAATGCTCATCAATGGATCCTCTGCAGTGAATGGGTCATGGGTGTCTCAGAATGCTGTCCAAACTGCTGATAAAACATCACAATAATTCACAAGTAATCCACACAACTCCAGTCCATGAATTAACATCTTGTGAAGCGAAAAGCTGTGTGTTTTTAATAAACTAATCCACCATTAAGATGTTTTTTTCACTTCAGACCTTCAGATGTTGCATGCTTCTGGCTAAAATATGATTCCGCTATCCATAATATCATATTGTCTAATTTATGAGAGACATATGCACAGTTCAAGCACTGTTTATAAGGGAAAACTATTCTAAACAAATATGTTAATGGATTTTCATGTGAGAGGACAACAGGTAGACTTTTTTACTGGAGGAAGTGTATTGATTACAGACTCTTTTATTGTAGGTAGAAGCAACAGTTTAATGTTAAAATGCCTTAACAATGGAATTTAGTTTTCTATACAAATATGCAGGCTGTTTGAGTGATGTTTTTTATCAGCTGTTTGGACAGCATTCTGACAGCACCCATTCACTGCAGAGAATCCATTGGTGAGCTAGTGACAAATGCTTAATTTTTTCTAAATCTGTTCCGATGAAGAAACAAACTCATCTACATCTTGGATGACTTAGGGATAGTACATTTTCAGCAAATGTTCATTATTGACTGAGCTATTCTTGTATTGATATTTTAAAAGAAAGAAACGGATATGATAACAGGTATATTAAGCTTTCAGAAACATGCCCTTCTCGAGCACACGCACTTAAACTGTATTAATTATAAATCACAAGAAAAGGAACAAGATGGAAATAAAGTTAGCCACAGCTCAGTGAGGGATTGATAGTTAGCTGTTTTACTGCTGCATGAATGTTAAGACAAACTATTTGAACCATTCTAGAATACAACACAATTGCCCTCTACTAACAAAACAAGCTATTTGTTTTCTTTTAAAGGGGTCATATCATACAAGTGTTTTTTTCTTTCATCCCCTGAGGCACCAAATTTGATTCCTCATGAAATGATGCCTTTAAAGTTCCATTCCTCTATATAAGATTGCATTTTATTATATCAGTTTGTTGATGTAAAACATTCATTTTAAGTGTAACTGAATTCAAAGTGGTTTGCTCACTAAAGCGGGTTCATTCTAGGCCACACAAGTTGAACATATGCTATCTTGAAAGCAACCCTGTGACTCATGAATATGAGATTGTAATGCTGTCTTTATACTTATAGAATGTCTCTTTTTGTGTTAGTAAACACATCCTACATTTTCATGTTATGACCCCTTCAATGAAAATGATCTATACAAGCAAACCATGCAATGGTGAATTGTATGAGTTATTATTCTAAAAACAAGAATAAAGGATCAGCCTCTTGGTCTGCCGAGGGATGTGTTCTTTGGGATGTTGACGGAGACTGTGCTCCGGAGACGCACTTCTGAAATAGACTGCCGAACACCATCTCATGTGCTCAGGAACACTCCGAGACACCATTTCTGGTTATGATCACTCAACTGAATCATGAGCTTTGATAACAGTTCCCGTCATGGGTTGTCATGTTTCATGTGTGGCAGAATTTTGATCTCTCTCTCCCCCTCTCATTTCTGTATATTCCCAAATGGATCTGGCATGCACACAGGAATAATAGGCTCAGAGGCATAGAGCAAAAAATAGAAGAAAATGTGTATGTAACATCATAAAGCAAGGTAAAACAGCAGGGTGCTTGTTTTTTTTAAACCGATCAGCAAGTTTTCGCTCTCGCAAATGACAAAAAAACAAGGTAGATACTGAGGTCTGGTTCTGTTAGTGCTCTGTCAACAATGTTGGCTTCCTCTCCAGTGCTCTGAGGCCGCAGTGGTGGCACAGCCTGTGCTCTAGAGCAGCCCGCTCTGTCTGCATGTATCCTCATCTCTCAACAGGAAAGCTGTGCTCACTCGACCAAAGAGAAACAAGTATGAATTGTATTGTACAATTGCTCTATTGGCTCTATTGCTGATAGATTTTTTCATCATCAACACTGTTTATAGATTTAACAGAATAGCTGGGCCAGATAGAAATGATGAAACTGATAGTAGCAGTAGAGTAGAGCTAAAAAATAAGGTAGTATAGACATTATGAGTGAGCTAATGTCTCCTTTTTTCTCAGTATCTACATCTATCGCTAAAAAAGATCTGTTTTGAAATCCTTTCCAGTAGTAGTTTTATTTACACTTTATTTTTTTGAAACCTTCTAATCTTCTAAAAAGGCTAAATATAAAAATATAAAAAAATGTATTAAAATTAATGTTTTTTTTAGCAAGGATGCATTAAAATGTATGAATTGTATTTATCATAGAGTTCTGAAAATAAAATGTAAAATGCAGTTTTATTAAGTAGCACAACAGTTACATTGATAATAATAAGAAATGTTTCTTGAGCAGCAAATCAGCTTGATTTTTGAAAGATCATGTGACACTGAAGACTGGAGTAATTACTGCTGAAAATTCTGCTTTGCTATCACAGGAATACATTACAATTTTAAAATAGACTACAATAGAAAACTGATATTTATTTAAACTGTATTTTAAATTGTAATAACATTTCATTATATGTGACCCTGGACCACAAAACTTAAGTCGCTGGGGTATATTTGTAGCAATAGCCAAAAATACATTGTATGGGTCAAAATTATAGATTTTTCTTTTATGCCAAAAATCATTAGGAAATTAAGTAAAGATCATGTTCCATGAAGATTTTTTGTAAAATTCATACTAAAAATATATCAAAATGTAATTTTTGATTAGTAATATGCATTGTTAAGAACTTAATTTGGACAACTTTAAAGGTGATTTTCTCAGTATTTTGATTTTTTTGCACCCTCAGATTCCAGATTTTCAAATAGATGTATCTCGGCCAAATATTGTCCTATCATAACAAACCATACATCAATAGAAAGCTTATTTATTGAGCTTTCATATGATGTATATATCTCAGTTTGGTAAAATTTAACCTTTTGACTGGTTTTGTGGTCCACTATTCTGCTCTCCAAAGGCAAAGCGCAGTAACTACACATTTGTGACCCTGGACCACAAAACCAGTCATAAGTGTAAATTTGTCGAAATTGAGATTCTTACGTCATCTGAAAGCTGAGTAAATAAGCTTTCCATTGACATATTGTTTGTTAAAATAGGACAATGTTTGTCTGAGATACAACTATTTGAAAACCTAGAATCTAAGGGTGCAAAAAAATCAAAATATTGAGAAAATCACCTTTAAAGTTGTCCAAATGAAGTTCTTAGCAATGCATATTACTAATCAAAAATCAAGTTTTGATATATTTATGGTAGAAAATTTACAAAATGTCTTCATGGAACATGATCTTTAATTAATATGCTAATGATTTTTGGCATAAAAGAAAAATCGATAGTTTTGACCCATACAATGTATTTTTGACTATTGCTACAAATATACCTGTGCTACTTAAGACTGGTTTTGCAAAATTGAGTTAAGGCTTAAAATGGGCTTTGTGACAAATGTTTTGTCTTGTGGCAAAGTCTCCTTCACAGAAACGAGAGTCAAAATTGCAGTAACTACAAAATACCAGTAACTATACTAATACAAAGGCAAACCGCAGTAACTATACTAATACAAATGCAAACCGCAGTAAGTGATGTTACTGCATTCTAGCTTTGTTTTTATGGCTTTGACACTGCATCTGCTGTCTGCGTTACACAATATCTAAAAACAGGTAAGGAAGTTAGCAAAATATTAACTCCTTGCAAGGCAAATGACAGCTTTATAATCATTTTGCATGAACTAGCCAGCCGCTAGCAAATAAACAAGCATTTTAGCCTTCCTGCACCTCTCCATTGAAGGCAATTATTCACTCTGACAATATAATGATAATCCGATTTATAATCACATTAATGTTTTTTGATAGTTTGTAGATACTGAACTTTGCTTTTGTAATAGTGTTTTAGTTTTTTCAGGTCATCCAAAGGCAGAGTGCAGTATCTGCATTTTGGTGGTCAATTTTCATGGTTTTTAACTATAAAAAAAAATTCTTCCTAAGAAGGCATTACATGAATGCATTACCACTAATCTACCCACAACATGTTCGACTGTCTGGTGTAAAAACTTTAAAGGGTTACAACACCCCCCTTTTTCAGCACTGGCTACTCTCACCACAGTTTTGAAAAATGCTGCAGAAGTGGGCGTGGCGCGCTCACAGCGCTGCGTGGAGGAGATGGGAGATCGGGGAGAGAGACCACACAGACAACTTTGGGTTCAGACAGTTTCATTTCGCTCCCCACGAGTTTAAAACACAAATAGATGTGCATTCTTTTGCACTATGCATCGATAACCTATATATGAACACACTGTTGAACCACTAATAACTGTTAAGGCTTATTTTGGCGCGTTTATATAAGCCTTTTGATGGGTTGTGTCAAAGAAAAACCGCTTACACTTACTTTGAGAATGAATCGCGTGTGCCGGACTCTTTCACTCTTTCATTCATGAACGTTCCTCTCAGTTAATGTAAGCGATCTCAGAGCCATAGAGAAACAAACGGCTCTGGGCGATCTCATAGACTGAGACTGAAGCGCCTGCCACAGCAAATCAGCACGCGCTGTCGTGAATAATTAAGCAAATCGACTTCTCATAGGATAAGAACACGCAGCGGCATGAATATTTATGAGACACCGACGCGTCATCGATGTACTATAGTCCATCACCGCGTCACAAAAGCTGACGTCAGGACAATGTAGATTTTAAACCTGGAAGATGAAAATAGCGTAAAAAAGCTCAAAATTAAACAGTTATCTCTAACAATTAATATTAGCAGATGCCAACGTTGCTTTCTATGATGTGCAACACAAACACTTCTGCTAAAATCTCAGAAAAAGTTGCCTGGGGTTTCATAACCCTTTAAAGACATTTTTCTCAGTTTCAGTGTTGGCGTAGTTACTGCACTTAGCCTTTGTAGGGCAGTATTGTACTCTGTTTTTATCAAATAAATGCAGCCATGGTGAGAATTAGAGACTTCTTTCATTCCTCACAGTAGGTTTTCCCATCAGAGGATTTAAGTCTCGCTGTCTCTATCGCAGAAGAATGACATCTAAAGATGTGTGTACTAGTGACATGTAGGTAGTGACTCTTATAGAGTTTCCTGTCAGTGCTGTTTGAACTATTTCTTCTTTCACTCTCCCTTACTTTTTCTATTTATCTTCTTATTTTTACATCTGCTCAATTGATTGATTTCGTATGGTGTCACTTGTTTGAACCTGATTGTTATTTCTTTCCATCATTCAAACTCTGTGTTGTCTCTCCAGTGGCTGAGCAGCACTAAGGTAGTTAATACTCCAAACAGCTCTGTGCTTGTAATCACCCATAAATGAATAGCCCTATTCAGTCAATCTATATCCTTGAAACCTTTTCCCACTCCACTTCTCTGACCCCCCTTCATTTTCTCTTGCCGTTTAGTGACTCCCACAAAAGAGAGAGTGGAAGAGCAAGTTTTTATGTGCTCATGTATTTGTTATGATGTAAACAGCTTAAAGGTCCACTGAAGTGCCTTGAAACACGCAGTGTTATTCTATGTGGTGACGTACTTTTAACTGAAACAAAAACATATCGCCCAGCCCCGCCCACTTATTTTGAATAGCCAATAGCGTTCCATTTATATCTGCTCGGGCCAGAGCCGTTAAGCTCGATAAAGCTGCATTTGTAGCTTATGACAGCCACAGACTAATAAATTAACCCACAGATTCAATATGAAACTCCTGCTAAAACAAAATAGTAATCATAATCATGCTGAGGCTGTGTAGTTCAATACATGCCGATCGCACATATGAGCGCATATGATCTGCTCCATGTATTGCGTCTCTGTGTAGGGGGCGGGACAATACGGATTCTAGAGAGCATTTGATTGGACAGAACGTTTGATGAGAAACTGAAGTGCACGGTGATATCATCAAAATCGTTGATTCATATTGGCGGAAGTGACGAGACTGTAAGTTTTGAATGCCCATATCTTGTAAACGCGAATTTTGACGTTGTTTTGAAGCACACTAGCTCATAGATAATCTTAAGGCTAATATATTCATAGTAAAAGCCAAAAAACTTTTATTTTGATTTCAGGGGGACTTCAAAAATGCTAGCAGCTATTATATAAAATTATTCTGTTTTTATATAAAAAAAAATGTGAGAAACAAATCAAAATTACAATTACTCACCCTCATGTTGTTCCAAACCTGTAAGACCTTCATTTATCTTTGGAACACAAATTTAGATATTTTTGAAATGAAATCCAAGAGCTGCATAGACAGCAATGCAACTACCACGTTTAAGGCCCAGAAAGATAGTAAGGACATCGTGTACAGATGAAGTTAAAAATGTACATACACCTTGCAGAATCTGCAAAATGTTAATTATTTGACCAAAATAAGAGGAGTCATACAAAATGCATGTTATTTTCTATTTAGCACTGACCCGAATAAGATATTTCACATAAAAGAATGTTTAAATGTTTAAATAAAGTCCACAAGAGAAAATAATAGTTGAATTTATAAAAATGACTCTGTTCAAAAGTTTACATACACTTGATTCCTAATATTGTGTTGTTACCCAAATGATCCACAGCTGTTTTTTTTGTGTGATGGAAAAGCTCTTCAAGTCCCACAGATTCTTTGGTTTTTCAGCCAACTGGATTTTGAACCAACAATGACTGTATGATTTTAAGATCCATCTTTTCACACTGAGGACAACTGAGGGACTCAAATGTAACTATTGAAGAAGGTTCAAATGCTAACTGATGCTACAGAAGGAAAAACGATGCATTAAGAGCCAGGGGTGTAAACTTTTGAACGGAATGAGGATGTGTACATTTTTATTTAGTACTGGCCCTCAGAAGCTACAGAAGATACTTACATGTTTCCCAGAAGACAAAATAAGTTAAATTTACCCTGATCTTTAAAGGGATAGTTCACCCAAAAATGAAAATTTGATGTTTATCTGCTTACCCCCAATGCATCCAAGATGTAGGTGACTTTGTTTCCTCAGAAAAACACAAACGAAGAATTTTAATGAAAACCGGTGCAGTCTGCCAGCCTTATCATAGACGTGGATGGGCACCAAACCTTTAAAAGTAAACAAAAACATGCACAGACAAATCCAAATTCCACCCTGCGGCTCTTGACGATACATTGATGTCTTAAGACACGAAACGATCGGTTTTTGTGAGAAACTGAACAGTATTTATATCATTTTTTACCTTTGATACACAGCCACGTCCATCTGTCATGAGCACGAGTTTGGCATCAGTCACGTCACATGTGCACGCGCTTCTGGCGTAGTATACGCAAACGCCGTAAGGGGAAATCAGTGAAAAGTCCCGGATGAGTTTGTGCAAGCAAACGTAATCTTTTAGCTTTAAATTGGTTTAAATAATCAGGATACGCGCAAGTAATTACCATTTTGAATAGCCGCTATACCCACAATCTCTGTGCACTGTGGAAACAATGAGTGTCGTATTCATGCGACAGATCGCTTCCGGCGTTTGCGTATTCTACGACTGAGCGCGTGCACATGTGACGTGACTGATGCCAAACTCGTGCTCAGGAGAGATGGACGTGGCTGTGTATCAACGGTAAAAAATGATATAAATACTGTTCAGTTTCTCACAAAAACCGAGCGTTTCGTGTCTTAGGACATCAATGTATCGTCACGAGCCGCAGGGTGTAATTTGGATTTGTCTGTGCATGTTTTTGTTTACTTTTAGAGGTTTGGTGCCCATCCACGTCCATGATAAGGCTGGCAGACAACACCGGTTTTCATTAAAAATCTTCGTTTGTGTTTTTCTGAGGAAACAAAGTCACCTACATCTTGGATGCATTGGGGGTAAGCAGATAAACATCAAATTTTCATTTTTGGGTGAACTATCCCTTTAAATTCTTAATGCATCATTTTTCTTTCTGACACATCAGTGAGCATGAACCTTCTGTAGCACTTGCAAATGAGTCGCAGTTGTCCTCAGTGTGAAAAGATGGACCTCAAAATCATACAGTCATTTGACATGCGTTTATAAGAGTACCACAAAACGTTTGTGGTGCATCTGCATATTCTGGTTGAAATAAGTAAGGCTGGACAAAAAATTGCAAGTCATCCTCTCTGTTAAAATCTTCAGACATGTTTACGAAGACTGTTTTATGTTTATTTATTTATTTAATAGGGACAGTGGTAATTTTCATCTGTCGCCCCTTGCCAGATTTTAAAAAGGCAACCTTAAATCTAAAACACAGTAAGTTATCACACATAAACATACAATAACATTTACAATTACATACAGTGTGTCTTCTTCTGCTTGCAAACCAGACACAGTGCATCCGGGTTCAATGTCAGAACGCTGGCTTCTGAATACGTGTCAAAGACTGAGACGGAAGAGAAGATATTGTAAGAATGTCTTTACTACCTTTCTGGGGCTTGAATGTGGTAGTTACGTTGCTGGCTATACAGGGTCAGAAAACTCTTGGATTTCATCAAAAATATCTTAATTTGTGTTCTGAAGATAAACAAAGGTCTTATGGGTTTGGAACGACACAAGGGTGAGAAGTTCATGACAGAATTACATTTTTTGGGTGAACTATCTCTAAAACAAAGTCACAATGTGAGATATAATGTCACAGATAAGAGAAATAATATTGCAAGTGTGAGATATAAAGTAGCAGAAGCGTAAACAGATTTCCGACAGCCTTCTGACAGACAACTGTGTACATTATTTGTCACCCTTTTCAGGCTTGATAACCGTAACATGTATATTGACAGCGAAAGTGAAAGAGACAAATGTAACGTCTGGCTGGAATTGTGCGATTCGAGTGCTCAATTAAGAAGTTGTTGCCTCACCTCCATGTCAAGCTCACTTCCAACATTCGTCAATATTTGTTTCAAGTCAGTGATGATATCACACCCGACAGATGCGTTCATTTGTGATTGGCGTCCTTCCATAGCCTCTCTTTCTGATGACTTCAGCATTGAACAGTCTCCCTCTGTGGATAGGCGAGGGATAGCTGATACGCCTGTAGACTGAAATCCAGTTAGGCACGTGCACATGCACGCTCAAGTACACAATGGCTTGTAAGCTCAGTAATTGCATTCTAAGTCTCGCTCTTAGCGCAGCTTGATGCCCGCAGCATAAACAGCAGCAGGGTTCAAACAAGCTGCACCCACACGTTCCCTTTAAGTGATGTTTAGATATGTTTTATACACATACAGCAGCTCTGACAAGGACTAGATGGGTAGAAAGATGAATTAAGAGTCTTGTTGTCATTCAGAAGACAAATACATGTTTGTTTTTAATCTCTTGGTACTTTGGACTGGATTTTGTCTGATCGTGTTTGTTTCTGTCATATTCTGTTGTGTGTGTGCAAGATGATGGTCTGGTTTGTAATTGATTGGTGACAGAACTGCTTTTAAAGTGGGCTGTTTGCCCTCATGTGGCTTTACCGGGGCGATGACACACTTATTGACCCAATAAAAGAGCCTCATTTCTCTTATCTGGTATCAACCCCCCTCCCTCCCACCACTCAGTTCTTTCTGTCTTCCTCCTGTTCACTCAATTGTTTCAACGTTATTTGTTGGATTTGAGGCTTAATGACATTTCAGGCTGATTGAACCAGATTTCTGATAGACAGATTTCTAGATTAGACAGAGAATCCTGCTCTGCTTGTTTTATTCCTTCCTTATTTGTAGATCTCTTCCTTATTTCAAAGGAAATTGATATCACTTTATGTCTTGGGGATACAGCTTATAGATGTGGGTCAGGGTTTCCCTACATTATGGGGATTAGATGAATAATTAGGGGATGGGCAGATGTGAAAATGGCATCTGTTTTATACAGTTTATGAGGGGTAGGTTTGGGTTGTAGTTTAGTAACTTGTATTACTTTGTATTGTGTTTACATTACAGAATCTACCAAATGTTAATTATTTGACCAAAATAAGAGGGATTATACAAAATGCATGTTATTGTTTATTTAGTACTGACCTAAATAATATATTTTACATAAAATATGTTTACATGTAGTCCACAAGAGAAAATAATAAATGATTTTATAAAAATGACCCCATTCAAAAGTTTACATCCCCTTGATTCTTAATACTATGTTCTTACCTGAATGATCCACAGCTGTTTTTTTGTTTAGTGATAGTTGTTCATGAGTCCCTTGTTTGTCCTGAACAGTTAAACTGCCTGCTGTTCTTCAGAAAAATCCTTCAGGTCCCACAAACTCTTTGGTTTTCCAGCATTTTTATGAATTTGAACCCTTTGATCCATCTTTTCACACTGAGGACAACTGAGGGACTCATATGTAACTATTACAGAAGGTTGAAATGCTCACAGCTGCTCCAGAAGGAAAAACGATGCATTAAGAGCCGGGGGTGAAAACTTTTGAACAGAATGGAGATGTACATTTTTCTTATTTTGCCTAAATATCATATTATTAATTTAGTTATGCCCTTTAGAGACTTCAGAAGATAGTTACATGTTTCCCAGAAGACAAAATAAGTTGAATTTACCTTGATCTTTAAATTCAAAAAGTTTTCACCCCCGGCTGTGAAACTATATATATATATATATATATATATATATATCTTTAAGCCACATTTATTTATTTATTTACTTGCTTGCTTTGGTTTGCTCTGCTTGCTTGCCATATATGAATGTGTTAGAAATCTTTCTTTCTCCTCTTATCACTTTTCCTTGTCTCTTTCTTTTATTCAGATTCATTTTCTCACGGACACTAACCCTATAGAAGCATTCTGAATCAGATTGCATTCCTAGTTCATTTTTTGTCTTTGGAAGGTTATTCTTCTTGACAGAACTTTGCCAAAGACTGCAACAAGCATTGTGTGTGTTGCCTTTTTATGTGTTTGCTTCTATACCTGTATACCTGTTTTCTACAGATTGAAAAGAAAGATTTTTTTAACCAAAGAATCTTACAGTAGACTTATTACAGGCATGGTCCTGCTTGAGCAACCTGGGGTTAAGTGATTTGTTGAAGGCAATCCCCAGTACTGTACCTCTCTCAGTCACCAAATAACACATCTTTGAAAGAGCAACCTCTAAGCAATAAAAGTGTCCTCTGGGATTGCAGGGATTAAACCTTAGACCCTAGAATGTAGCAACACAGTGTCCTACACCCTGCGCTATAGTCTCATTCTCAGACAGACCACCCACAAACCGTTCATACACTGGCTCATGTCTATTGCACAAAAGCTTGAATGAAATAAAATTGGTAGTTTGAATTTGATTGAATGACATCTTCATAATTTTGAGAAAGAAATAATTGCAGGATTTGCTGAATTTTGGGAGTTACTGTATGTCACTAAGTACTTTGTTTGAGGCAGTTAGTAGTGAGCGCATCAGATTAGTTTCAGAGTTATTTACATTTATTCATTTAGCAGATGTTTTTAAGCAAAGTGACTTGCAAATGAGGAGTGCAACATAAGCAGTTTATAATAAGGAGACAGTAAAATTAAGTAAAAATGCAAGGCAGATTAACTAAAAAGAATTAGCTGGCTTATTTATTTATTTTTTATGTAGAAGTCTGTAGAATGATCTGTAATGCTGTCCCTGTAATAATATGCTTTAGGTAAAAGTGCCTACTTTAGAAGGTGCTTATGTAACTTTATGTAACACTAGACCTGCCTCTATCCCCATCAGACACATCTGCCTCTGTTATTACATCAAAAACAAGAGCTAGTCTAGGGTTTGTTGCTAATCATCAGTTTGAAACTGAGATTTTAAGAATATGACCCGATCTCAATTTGGGCAGAAATCTTTGGCAATGTCTCAGGGTTCAAAAGTTATTTTAAAGTTCAGTGTCTAGATGTTTCTTTTCTGGCTGAAGGATTGAGAGGATGTAGCTCTAGCTTCATGTGTATGAGTCATACACCACAAAGTGCCAATCTGGAAGCTTCTCTTCCTGAACCATGTACGGATAGACTGTGGGATATTTAAGGCATAGAGCTTATCAGGGAACAGCAGTCTGTACCAGGCAACTCTGAGAGATTTGCTACATATGACCATAGAAGTTTACCAGAGTAATGTGCAGAAACAAGCATTTATTCTTCTTTTAAATCATGGAGTTTTGGAAATATTTAAATGCCAAAGTTGAGAAAGAGGCTGGTATTGTGTGTTGACTTTTAGAATAATAATAAAAATATATATAGCTTAACAAATCTGTATTTAAAGGAGTAGTTCACTTTCAGAACAAACATTTACAGATAATGTACTCACCTCCTTGTCATCCAAGATGTTCATGTCTTTTATTCTTCAGTCGTAAGGAAATTATATTTTTGAGGAAAACATTTCAGGATTTTTCTCCATTTAATGGACTTCTATGGTGCCCCCAAGTTTGAACTTCCAAAATACAGCTTCAAAGGGCTCTAAACGATCACAGCCGAGGAAAGAAGGGTCTTATCTATGAAACGATCGGTTATTTTCTAAAAAAAAATTACAATTTATATACTTTTTAACTTCAAATGCTCGTCTTTTCTAGCTCTGTGTGTAATCTGTGTAGAGATTAAAAAGTATATAAATTGTAAATGTTTTTAGAAAATAACCAATCATTTCACTAGATAAGACCCTTTTTTCCTTGGCTGGGATTGTTTAGAGCCCTTCAAAGCTGCATTTAAACTGCATTTTGGAAGTTCAAACTCGGGGGCACCATAGAAGTCCATTATATGGAGAGAAATCCTGAAATGTTTTCCTCAAAAAACATAATTTCTTTTACGACTGAAGAAAGAAAGACATGAACATCTTGGATGACAAGGGGGTGAGTACATTATCTGTAAATTTTTGTTCTGAAAGTGAACTACTCCTTTAAGGTATGAAATATGCACAGAACTATGATATTTTAATTGCATAATAGCAAAATCGTAGCAGTGTGATATGGCTGTATATCGGCATAGCTGTGATTTGGCTGTAGGAAATCAAAATACAGCCAAAATACAGCCATATCGCATGGCTACGAGTGTGATTTATACAACAGTTCGACTTAAGAAACAACAACAAAATGTCTTTAAAATCCCTCTTTTGTGCAGAACTACTTCTTTCCACCACGGATTCAAATCTCAAGTTGACAGTTTAACAGCTGAGCCCAAGCCTCTGTTACTAATCTGAAAACTTTACTTTAGAACTAGTAATGAAGGAATGAGTTACTTCATTGAAAGCTTATTGTATTACTGTTTTAAAAGCTCATTGTATTATGTGGAATAGAGTATTATGAGAGAGAGAGATGGACTGAGCAAGTGTGATTACCTGCATCAGATACAGCATTCATTCTTAAGCTCAATCTCATATTCACAATAAAACATTAGTTTGAATGTCCACTAAGGAAAGTGATATCTTTGTCATACTATCTATTCATCTGTTAAGGGTGATTTCGGATGACAGCGCTGCTCAGTGCATTTGTTGCAAACCGCATATTTAAAGTCTAAACAAGGAAAGGAAAGGAGGTGACGTGAGGCCAAGTATGGTGGGAATACTAGGAATTTGTGCTCGTCATTTAACCCATCCAAATGCACATACACACAGTAGTGAACACACACCCGGAGCAGTGGGCAGCCATTGCTGCGGCGCCCGGGGAGCAGTTGGGGGTTCGGTGCCTTGCTCAAGGGACTCACCTCAGTCGTGGTATTGAGGGTGGAGAGAGCGCTGGTGCTTCACTCTCCCCACCTACAATCCCTGCCGGACCTGAGACTCGAACCTGCAACCTGCGACTCTCTAACCATTAGGCCACGGCTGCCCCTAAAGCATTGGTGCATTCTTGCCTAAAAAAGTATTATTTATAAAATGATAGTGTATTTGGGCGTCCGCCATGACACTCGCTGTGAGAAATACAGCAAGAGGAGTGATACAAATGGTGAAACGGTTGGAGTTTCGATGTCACTAGAATATCTCACTCTTTTTAGCCAATCAGATTTGAGTACCAGAAAGAACTGTTGTGTATATATGCAGTATTACATTATTACATTATAATATGTTACCCTGGACCACAATTAAGATTTATGCATCATCTGAAAGCTGAATAAATAAGCTTTCTATTGATGTATGGTTTGTTAGGATAGGACAATATTTGATATTTATTCTAAATATTCAGAAAATCATCTTCCAAATGAAGTTCTTAGCAAATTCTTAGCTTATTAGTAATCAAACATTAAGTTTTGATATATTTACGGTAGGGAATTTACAAAACATCTTCATGGAACATGATCTTTACTTAATATCCTAATGATTTTTGGCATAAAAGAAACATTGATGATTTTGACCCATACAATGTCGGCTGTTGCTACAAATGCTACCCATTTTGGTCTCCTTTTCAATACTTTCATTATCAGTGATGTATGTACTATATGTACTACTCACAACACCACATCTCAGACTCATTCCATTCTTAATATTTCATATGTGCATGCTCTGACATGAACACATATGATACTACAAACTATCAGTTTGTGTGTACAAAAGGCATCTACTATGTGTGTATAGCATTAATAGTTCCCTCAATACATTTTTAATACGCGCTGCATTAGTAATGATTTCAACAGACATTTATATAGACCATCTTTTGCTTACACTGTGTTATATTGCAGTGCAGCAACAGATCAATGCCGTGGCGTGTATATAAATAAATAAGTGTGTGAGAGAGAAGGGATTATATGAATGTCGACAGTCCATCCAAGAATATTTGGGAGAGCATATGACAATACCTGTTGTATCGCTAAAACGATAACGTGCGATGTGTGTGCGTGCTTGTGAGAGACACAGCTTGAGTGCGAGAGCAAGATCTGCAGTCTTAGGCACAGAGCGGTGCATGGGAGCGCTGGATGTGTGGTCTATTTTTAGATTGGGGTCTAGACTCGCCCGCCCTCCCCTCTGAAAGAAGAGGCTGAGTGAATGAGCGAGAGAGTTCATTGTGTGTGTTGGAATATTTGTAGCGATGGAGAAAGAGTGGTTTGAAATGTAATTAGATAGAGATAGATAGAGCTAGAGGGAGCGAGAGAGACCCTTGCTCAGTGTTCTGGAGAGTTCTATGACATCAGTGCCGCCCAGGTCTCTGTACAGTACAGTATGTTGCTCTCTTCCTTCCCGTGGCTGTCCAATGCAGATTTAAACACGTTGTCGATTGCGAACTGAAAACCAAAACTAAAGGCGAAGGTCACAGATATAGAAAGGAAGAGAAAAAGAGGGAAAAAATGGATTTTCTGGCCATGAAATATGGATGAGGCTTTAAAGATTGGGACCAGTAGATGTATTTTTCATCCTCTCTCTGTACTATGTATATTTAATGCCAAATGACTCTCTTTGCAGCCCGTATGGGGCCTGTTTGCACCCCCCCCCCCCCACAGTTTATGCATGGATATGGGGAGGTCCCAGGGGCTCCACGTCTCCTTCCTGCGCCACAGGTCGCTTTGCCCTGCTGGGACAGACAGGAGGTCAGCGCCCCCTTGTGTGTCAACCTCTTCTCCAGCCCATGATTAAAGGATGCAGAGCTGCCAAACCCGGACCACCCGCCCCTACTCCAGCTGTGGGAGACAGGGGTGTGTGAACGAATGTGTGTGTGGCTCATTAAAGGAATATTCTGGGCTGTTTTCAACCTAATGTCTGCGTACCGCATCTGCATCATGCTGTCAATTACCACCGACAATGATTTCCACTCAGCTTTCAGTGTGTTTAAATGAACTGGAAATATTTAAAGTAGTATATGGAAGCCTAGCAGGCATGTGATGTTTTATTGTCCTTAATAAATTAATTTTATTGAGGCTCCATTAAATTGTTACCATATATGACCCTTGACCACAAAACCATAAGTCATAAGTAGCATGGGTATAGTTATAGCAATAGCCAAACATACATTGTATGGGTCAAAATGATTGATTTTTCTTTAATGCCCAAAATAATTAGGATATTAAGTAAAGATCATGTTCCATGAAGATATTTTGTAAATTTCTACTGTAAATAGATCAAAACATAATTTTTGATTAGTAATATACATTGCTAAGAACTTTAAAGCCGATTTTCTCAATATTTAGATTTTTTTGCACCCTCAGATTCCAGATTTTCAAATAATTGTATCTTGGCCAAATATTGTCTATCCTAAACCATACATCAATGGAAAGCTCATTCCAAATTATAACTCTTATAACTCAGACTCTTATGACTGGTATGGTCCAGTGTCACATACACTCCATATATCCATATACTGTATATACAGTGCCTTGCAAAATTATTCATACCCCTTCATTTTTTTCACATTTTGTTATGTCGCTGCCTTATGTTAAACTACTTTAAATTACTTTTTTTTTTCCCCAAATCAATCTACACTCCCTACTCCATAATGGCAAAGCAAAAAATAGGTTTTTAACATTTGTGTAAATTTATTAAAAATAAAAAACTGAAAAGATCCCATTGCATAAGTATTCATACCCTTTTCTGGGAAACTCGAAATTTAGCTCAGGAGCATTCATATTGCTTCTAGATGGAAAAAAATGAAGGGGTATGAATACTTTTGCAAGGCACTGTACATACACTTTTATAAGGCTCATAAAAATTTTCCTATTTTAGGTGAGCTGTCCCTTTAAGGCGTTTATGGTCAAAAACATTTCCTATTTGTTTATGTACAGAGATGGAGTGAATTAAAATAATTATTCTGTGTGGTAATTGCAGTTGGTTATTCTGGCCTTCTTTACGAGCATGAGCTGATGCGGAAAACCCATAAAAGCATCCAGTCACAAAGTTCCTATTAAAACATCTACACAGAACAAAATGTCAAAAAGCCACAGTTCAAAAATCATTTGGGGCAGTTTAATGTAGCTGTAGAGATTTTTATTTCTATCACGGCATCACATCGGTTACTGACAGAAGTACGGGTTGAAAGAAGTCCAGCAGCATTACTGGAAATATTTAATTCCTTTCTGCATTTTCTAGCAAACTGTAAGACAGAGAGAGATAGACAGATATGCGCAGCATGTAGAAGCTGATATAGCCCGTATGAATGACTTGGAGAAATAGAGAGCGGGGGTGGGGAGGTTCATTTCGGGTTTGCTTTTTGGCTGGCACAAAAACATGTTACTGCATGCTCAGACACACTGCATATGTGGTTCTGGTCTGATTGTCAGAATTAACACACAACCTTTTTTCAGGGTTGTGACAGCTAGATGTGTGGTGTGACCACAGCATTTGATTCTGTGAGTGGGAATGAACCAGAATGTGTTGTTTCAGATGTATGTTTGTGGCTGAAGGATATTTAATCATGGGTAGAAGCTACTAAGACAGTGAATGAGATAAATACCATTCAAAAATGGAATGTTAAAGTATTCACTGTGGTTTCGGATCATTTCAATGTCCTTAAAGGGATAGTTCACCCAAAAATGAAAATTACCTCATGATTTACTCATGTTTATATGACTTTCTTCTTTCAGACGAATACAATTGGAGATATATTAAACAATGTCCTGTCTATTCCAAGCTTTATAATGGCTCTGAAAGGGAAGTAAAATAAAGTGCATTCATCTATCATAAAAAGTACTCCACATGGCTTCATATTTCATATTTAAAACTTCATAAACCACAATATCTAGCTTCCGCTAACTCTCGTACACGCGTTCACGAGAGAGTGGCTTTCCAGCGAATGATGTAGGACATATTCTTTGGTGACAATGTGCTCTAGTCTTAAGAGAACTAAGTTTTGTTTACAGCAAAGGAAAACCAGTTTCCTTGTGGCTTATATTGAAATTCTCCAACATTTTTCTTTACCAAACCTTGTTTTGTACTTCTAATTTATGACCAGTGAATTAGAATTATTCATCAATGTCTCCTTTGTGCTTCCGCATTCGTCACTTCGTCTACATACAGCGGCATC